>NC_135567.1:19182805-19392805 GCF_964340395.1 Glandiceps talaboti | reverse complement strand
ATGTTAACACCAGACTAGCTCAGTGCTAACACTAGGCTGGCACTAACACCTCACCAGTATGTGTTACCAACTGGAAGGGTTAATGCCTACACCAGTCCTATGTTAACATCAGAATAGCTCAGTGCTAACACTAGGCTGACACTAACACCTCATCAGTATGTGTTAGCAACTGGAAGGGTTAATGTCTACACCAGTCCTATGTTAATACCAGACTAACTCAGTGATAACACTAGGCTGACACTAACACCTCACCAGTATGTGTTAGCAACTGGAAGGGTTAATACCTACACCAGTCCTATATGTTAATACCAGACTAGCTCAGTGCTAACACTAGGATGGCACTAACACCTCACCAGTATGTGTTAGCAACTGGAAGGGTTAATGTCTACACCAGTCCTATGTTAACACCAGACTAGCTCAGTTCTAACACTAGGCTGGCACTAACCCCTCACCAGTATGTGTAAGCAACTGGAAGGGTTAATGCCTACACCAACCCAAGTTCACATTTGACTCACAAATCAGGAAAGGGTTCTTGGGCTGAATTACTTTCAGACCAAAAACAATATCAGCTGTACTGATAACTATTTCTCTGTTATCTTAAAGTTTTCCACAATTCGTACTACATTATTTCAAACTTAGTCATGCACAAAAAAATTACTTCACTTATCTACACCTGTACCTGTATTAGAACAAGTAAAGTCTATCACTTACTTCCGTCTCAAGGAACACATTATTAAGATTACAATTCCTACCCTATTCACATATTGTCTGCAGACTCCCACAATGCAATTCACCCTATTGTTCATACTCTCAACCAATCAATACAGATTACTTATTTGTCTTTGATGTGACTACTCACACATTTGTTTCACAGCCACTAAACAATTGTAACATCGTAAATATTTTATGAGTTTCTGTGTCGGTTTTTTGTATTCATCGTTACATCAATCTGTCTTGTGTTTGTTTGGGTGTACTCACGGCAAGCAACACGACACAGGTTCGTACGGTTGATACTTTTTTGCACTTTTTTGTAAAAAGTTTGAAATTTTTGTTTCAATCTTTACCAATATGATGAAAAAGGAGTCTGTTCCTCCCAGGTGACCTTTGTTCAGGGGTCATTTGTTTCTAAAATGACAAATTTTAGTGTTTTTGACAACCAGTTTACTATTCTGCGGAGTCCAAACATAAAATCTTACTTGTTGTAAGTGTTAGCACACAGTAAACAAATGGGTATTCACTGTTAAGTATATGTACTGTCATTAGAGTGTACACAAATTATTTTTTAGACAAAATGTAGCCAAATCTATGATGAATACTTGTTACAATTTATCAAAACACAACTCAATGTTGTCCACTGGTAATACAATGTTACCATGTGTGATCCAAAATGGCCGCCATTGTAGTAAGACCATGAATTGTTATTGACAAATAAAACTTGGTTCACAGAAAGATAGTGTACCTTTTGAGTACTTTAAAAAATTCCAAAATGATAGAGAGAGAGAGGAAATGTGATTGTGTATTGGTAAAAGAAGTTGGTAGAACTTTGTAAAAATGAAGATGTAGGGGTTTGTTTTTGTTGTCTAGTGGCCAAGATCATTACCAAAGAGGTCAAACCTATTTTAAATGTCTTCTTGTCAGCTGTTCATTTTTTTGTTCAAAGTTATTGAAATTTTAACATTCTTCTTGAAATTAAATAGATACCGTATATGAAGTCATAAACTTCAGTTTTTGTTACGAACAAACGACAACATTGCAAACTAAGAGACTAGAACACATATATTTATTGATGTTAAAGTTCAAAAGATTGAGTTTCTTGCTACATTGTACATACTTTGTAGCAACAGTTTAAAATGATTGACAGTGTCATGCTACATTGTATATACTTTGTAGCAACAGTTTAAAATGATTGATAGTTTCTTGTTACATTGTATATACTTTGTAGCAACAGTTTAAAATATTGACTTTCTTGCTATACTGTATCCTTTTTCTTCTGTCCTAAACTTTCCCTAATTTGCATGTTTTCTTTCGTTTGACATGCTAAGAACGAGACTCGATCATTGAGTCGGAGTCAGCTACTAACGCCCTCTGCCAGTAATCCGTCTGTCGCTAGCAATATTTCTCCAGCTCCGTCCACCGACAACATATCGATGCTAGCCCCTCCTAGAGTTATCGCGGAGGACGGCAACAAAGCTAGGAAAATGTCTGCCAATGGGCAGTCAGAGGATGTGAAAAATGCCAATAAATTAGATCCTCAATCGTCAGACGTAAGTCAGCACCGAAAAAATGTATAGATGTTCGGTGTCTATAATGTTAAATGCTATAACGCATGAAACGTAGTAAATCAAATACATTGCTTGTGTATGCATATGTGAGATGCAATTTACGCCGGCGTATTTCTGAGGTTCGGTGTTTATGTTAGCGGCAATAATGCATGCAAAGTAGCAAAATAATAGCACCGCTAAATGTAGATCAGTTAGAATGACGCTGATTTCATTTCGATGTTCGGTGTTTACATTTAACGTAATAATGCATGAAAATTAGCATAGAACATTGCTTAATAGCATAGTACAGCATTTTGCAAAAAGTAAACGTGAAAATGTGATTTTGGTGTCTTCATGGCTGCAATAATTCATAATTATCGCAAATTAGCAAAATGATAAAATAGCTATCTATGCATAAATTAGCTATCAGTAAATTAGGTTGTCCATACATTTTATGCAAATAATGCATGGAACGTAGCAATTAATTTAAATAAACAAATGGCTACTGCTGGTAGACTAATAATGCATGAATTCATGGGGGCTTGGTGGGGGAGGGGGTTCTCATGCATGTGAAAGCTGTCGTGCTAAATAGTATACTGCTAGTAACATCTAATATCAAACATACCATTTAAAAAAGTCTTCATTTGTGTTCACGTGTGTAAAAGTGGTTAAATGTCATATTTGGTATAATGTATTCATATTTTGTGTAATTTATTCATAATTTGGTATAATTTATTCATAAGTTGGTATAATTTATTCATACTTTGGTATAATGTATTCATTCTTTGGTATAATGTATTCATAATTTGGTATAATTTATTCATACTTTGGTATAATGTATTTGTAATTTGGTATAATGTATTCATTCTTTGGTATAATGTATTCATAATTTGGTATAATTTATTCATACTTTGGTATAATGTATTTGTAATTTGGTATAATTTATTCATACTTTGGTATTATATATTCGTAATTTGGTATGATTCATAATTTGGTATCATGATATTCATAATTTGTTGTATCATGTATTCAGTCAGTAAAATTCATAATTTGATATATAAGTTTGGGATATCGATATGTGTATACAGAAAATTAATATTAAATATATGTTGTAAATATCATATGTCAATACAGTGTGGATAATTGTGTGTGAAGTAATGATATAATATGCTAGAAAATGGTATAGTATAACTACCAAAATGGAAATTATCTTAAAATGTGTTTTAAAATAGAATTCGTGTGAAAATGTTTGGTGTAACGTAAATTGGAATTTTGTTTAAGTGTTGTTATATAATTGGAAATTTTAAGATGTTTTGTAAATTGGTTTTGTAAAATAGAAATTGTGGTTTTGTGTAGATGGGAATATGGTTAAATGTTTTATTTTAAATTGAGAGGTGTTAAAAGTGTTCTGTGAAACAAACATTGTGGTAAACTGTTTTGTAAAATAGAATTGTGTGCATATATCTTATGTAAATAAGATAACTTTGTTATTTTGTAGTGATTGTAATGTGTCTATTTGTTCTAATGTGTTGAATAATTTGTTACATTGTTACATTTATATATATCCATGGACTCATTTTGATACATTTTTGTGACATTTTTAGTACCTGTGGACTCATGTTGATACATTGTTACATTCATATATACCTATGGACTCATTTTCATCTGGTGTAGGTTCATTTGATAGAAATTCAATAAAATGCTTTTACAAAAGATTTGGGTAAATTCACATATCCACATGTGTAGTCACAGAAATAATTCAATCATGTCAAAATTACCGCGTTCAAAATTATCAAAATGATTATAAGTGTGCCGTAGGCTATAAACTGTTGGTAAAGAAATTAATTTTGTACACTGATCACTTATTAAATTTATTCAACGACACCATTTTCCATCTACTTTCTTACAATTCAAAGTTAAACGATAGATAAAGAAAATTTAATTTCAAGTCTAAAATTCTCTTCATAATTAAATAAATTCTATTGGATAAGTAGTTTCCATGGTAACAATTCATGCATTATCCAATTAGGATACACGATACTAATTTGTAATAAGATTAAGTGAGTATAAATTCATATGAAAGTAATTGTGATTGGTTATTAAAAGCAAGGTTTAGAATTGAGTACAGAAAATTGTAACTATAGCTCTGATTAAGTTAATAGGGACAGATTTAGATGTACTCGATGATTTCCTGAAAACTAGGTGGTCGATCTCAGCAAGATTGGAAAGATTAGGGGCCGTGTCATATTAAAACTGCTTGCATGGCAAACATAATTTCTTCGTTTGGGGGGAGGGGAGGGGGAGGAGAGTAAGCCTTCATTTTGTTTTGTCATGTTACATGAAGTAGCTACATTTTCCTGTTTCGCATTAAGAAATTTCAGTTTGACTGAGACATTCTTGCAAACCAGAGTTATTATTTCTTCCACTACACTTCGAAATAGGGACCGGCTTGTTAAGAACGGTGCCGTAAAACGGTCGTGGTTTGCGACGATGAGTTTGAGGGGGATTAAACTAAAACGAAGGAATTATGTTTCTTCTTATGCGTCAGTTTTAAAATGACACAGTCCCTTAATACTCAAGTTACAACTAGTACAGTTTGAACATAGTGACAGACTCAAACCGAGCTTTTGCTTAAGATTAAACTAGCCACTACACCACCTACAGATAGTATTGACCACTAATTAACAGATACAATGTCTTTTTATAAGTAACTGACCAATTAATAGTGAATATATCTTAGGTTATTTGATGATAACAAATGTCCCAGTTGCAGGTAGTGCAGGTTTTTTGTCATCAATATGGCTACTTAAACATATTTGATAGATTGTCTTAAGTACAATATACCATAATGGATAAAAAGGTCTATCTATCAACTATTTTGTCAACTTTAGACAGAATTATATTCCATCAAACAAAGGAAACTGTTAATGTTTTCACATAATATAACTATTTGTCATTTTAAGTATTTGAAAATTTATTATATAGTTCATTTATAAATTGTGCAGCTACGTACAAATGGAAATTTGTCGTGTAAACCATTAATTTAAAAATTATGCAGCACTGTGAAAAAGGAAATTTTATATTTTTTCTGCAATTTGTATAACTGTTCATTCACGAATTATGCAGCAATGTGAAAAAGGAAATTTATATATATATTGTTCAGCAATTTATAAAACTTTTCATTTACAAATTATGCAGCAATGTGAAAAAGGAAATTTTATATTTTGTTCTGCAATTTGTAAAACTGTTCATTTACAAATTATGCAGCAAAGTGAAAAAGGAAATTTTGTATTTTGTTCTGCAATTTTTAAAACTGTGACACTTACAAATTATGCAGCAATTTGAAAAAGGAATTTTATATTTTGTTCTGCAATTTATAAAACTTTGTTGACGATGTAACAATAGGAAAGTGATTAATTAAACTTAATGTAAATTATGTCACAGTATGAGAAAGAAATCAATTAAATATTATTTGGGGCCAATGTATAACAGTGGAACCTTAATTATTATCAAAGATACAAATAAGGTTATGTTAGGGAGTCAAACTCATATTCCTAGACCTAACGAAACCTAGACTCCCTAGCTTAATGTGTATTTTACCATCAATCATTAGAAGTGCAGAGACGTGACCATTTGCAGTCAATTCTGCAATTAGGCCGATGCCAGGGGGTCGTAACCCAATTTCCAATTCTGACCTAATCCTGTTTCCTAAAGCTTTATGTATTGTACAGTTAGACTGGGCAAATGTAGTATGGTGGCCACCTGTAGTCACTTGTACAAATGTGGTTTATGTGAGGGGGTCTAAAACACTCCTATCTCTAACCTGATCCAGACTACCTAGCTTTATGTGTGTATGTACTATAGTGTTAGACTGAGCAGATGTGGTACAGTGGCCACCTGTAGTCACTTGTACAAATTTGGTTTATGTTAGGGGTCTAATGATATTCTTACCCATAACCGGACTCTCACCTGACTCCCTAGCTTATTAAGTAATCTATACATACTGACAATCAATATTCAAGAGAAACCATAGACAGTCGAGAAGAACCATTGTCTATGGTCTAGAAAGTTTTTGTAAATACTTGTTAGATTTACTACTGGTAAGTATTTCAAGTCAGCCATGAATATTCTCGGATAAACTGCAGTTGGTAAGTTGATAATAATTGGTAAGTTTATGGAGTAGTTTTGTTTTGAATGGTAAGTTTGTATTTTTATTTTAATTGTTTGGTAATATTTTGTTTACGTAAGAATAGAATTATGGATTGCATATTTTGAACAGTTTCATGTATTGAATATTGTTAATTTATTTCATCTTACAGGTTAGTAAAGATAAACCAGGAAGCCGACAGAAGAAGGTGAGCAATCAATCAATCAATCAATCAATAATCAATCAATTAATAATTAATCAATTACTCATAGGTAATCAATCATTGCTACCTATAACAGGTAATCATATTGTCTAAGATACTAGTAAATAATGATTATGTGACAAAAATGGCAAAGCTGGTTTAACATTAAATATCTGTGTTCTGATGGCTGTCGATGGCTTTCAGTGAAATACAGTTAATTTGTAACAAATAGGAGTCTAGTCTGTACGCTGTGATAGGGCGCCCTCACACATCGGTCAACTCCTCCGTGAGAGGAGGCCAGTGAAGGTGGAATGACACGATGTATCGTATAGTAAGAATAAGGTTTGACCTTTATGAAATCTAGTCTTGAAGTAAAGTTTTGTAAATCACATTCTTAGAGTTGTACAACTTGATGTGGTAGTGGCTGATAGTACCTTTAAAAGTAATCTCTTATTTTTTACCTCCATGAGAATCTATAGTAATTTGTCTCCATGGCAACCTTGTTTGTCTTTACCTAGCTCTCCTTATTACAGTTGAGAGAAAACGTCATAGAGCGATCAATATGGTTACGTAGAAATTGGGTTGGTACATTTATCAAAAAATGGTTTCCGATTTGTCCATTACATTTATTTTTTGAGTGTACCCAACTCCATACAATGCACTATGTTCAATTCAATCCAATTTTGCATGAAGTTAGACAATTTTTTTTTTTTTTTGCAAATTTATTTTTTCAATTTTTGTAGTTTGTACCTTTTCCTTCAAAATGAAAAAAAATTCTCAGCACATCAAACAAATTCTGCATGCAACATCCACAAAATTTGTAAACTGTCTGGTGTGAAGCAACCCCAATATAGTATTATGGGATATATCTCAGCTTGTCCAATCATTCATTTGGTTCATTAAAATGAAATTGCATTCTGGGAAGTGCCTCCAGATGCATTATGGGCAACATGATACATATTATGGGATATATCTCGTCTAATCCAATCACATTTTACAAAATACCCAATTACATTCTGAAAATGGTCTCCAAATGCATCATGGTTAACACAATTGTATTATGGGTAATATATCTCCCGATTTTTTGGAGTCAATTTTCTTAGATGTGGCATGGTTTGATGCATGTTACTTTTATTACAATCAATATAACCATACAATTTCACATAAAATTTACTAATTATCAATATTTTTTGTCATTATTTTGTGCTGTCAACCTGAAGGAGAAACAAAAGAGAAACATATTAAAAGTACTTAAAACAATTATTACTCCATATTGTATTCCTTCCGGTTTTTCTTTCAACCAATCCAAGTCAGTGTAACAAATCCAAATATTCATGTCTATTTTGTTAGCTGCTGCAACCTCCCATCATTTCACATTATAAATCAACCCCCTCCCTACCCCCTTCCACACATATTTACACAATCTCCCCTCCCCACCAATCCTTACATGTTTGGTGTTTTGATAGCCATCCTGCTCTTTGAAGAATAAAAATATTATCCGAATATGAAGCTTTATACATTCACAGTTGCAAGTTACTGTTCATTGTCTCTGTTTGATGATACAACCATACAGAAACCAATAACAAACTGTACATTACACTTTAAGATAGCAAGATTGAATGAATACAGTTTCTTGCAACATTTTGTCTAAATGAAATGAACTAAAGTGGCACCATGCAGACATCAAATGCAGACGACAAAACATTGGCACCTGATGTCTGTGTCTAGTTGCAGTATATTTAAATGGTTTATTTTATTCTGACTAAATGTAGCAAGAAATTGTTACCTTGATATCTGAAATTGTAGCAAATTGAACATGCAATCCAGACTGTATAGTTCCATGTTTCCAGGCAACAACAGGTGTATCAAACAGAGCCAGTGAACACTAACTTGCAACATGCTGTACAAATATTTCGTCATTATTCATTCACTCGTCTTTGTTTAATGCCCCTTTTCAGTTTAGGGAACTTACAAACCTGCCATGTTGAATGTTGCATCATGGGAAATGTGTTTAGGAGCATAAAATACATTGATATAGCCATTCCTGGATTAAGTACAATTTTCAGCATTTCTCGTTTGATTGGGAATCATTGTAACCATGGTAACATTATATACATGCATGTGTATATGAATAATTATTAGTACTTTTTTCCATTTGTGTATTATATCATCAAAAATAATTTATATACTCAGAAAATGAGTTATGTTTTAAATTGTCCAATATTTTTTATCTTTGCAGGACCAACAAAGCAGACAGAATTCTGGTGAGTACGATGGAAATATCAATTTATTTTTTAATTTTTTAATTTTATTAGCAGAATCTGCCAATAGTTTTATTGTTTTTTGTCCAATCAGTTGTCAACATTGAAAAGTCTGCCAGCATCTTGATTTATTCATATTGATCATCCAATCAGCATCTAGCAAATGCAATTATTCATATGTCAACCAATCAGGTCTCTCATTTTTGATATTCTAATTTATTCATATTGATCAATCCAATCAGAATCATCAAAATAATTATTCATAACTTTTCATCCAATCAGATGATTCCATAAAGACAGCTACTGGTAATTCATGATTTCTAATATATTCATATTGACCATCCAATCAGAATCATCAAATTAAATTATTCATAACTTCTCATCCAATCAGAGGACTCCCTAAAGACAGCTACTCCTAAACCAGTTTCTAGAACTAAAACCAACTTAGAAACCGTAGAGGAAGTCCCATTTGATGAAAGTATTCCCCTAGAGGATGAACAAAGATGGGCTAATTTACCACCACAGAAATTAAGAAGTGGTTTTAAACAGTACAGAAACGAGGTGAGTTTATAATTACAAGTATCTCATTCTGTTCTTTATAGTTCTTTCCACTTTGAACACTTCAATATTTTCCCCTAGACTAAAATGCTCATGTCTCTGGAGTTTTTAGCACAACTGAACTGATAAGGTTCAGTAGTGTTATAAGCATGGCAAAGTGCAAATATATGCAAATATGCCTAGCAACAAGACCATGCCCATACCAACAGCCAACTACAGTTGTGCTACAGTGCCATTGGTGGTATTTTTTCTCTCTTTATTGAATCATATTTAAATGTGTTTAGTAATAACCGTAGTAAGTGATTGCAAAGAGACAGGTCGATGCCTTACCCAATCTGAAAAAAAAAGTTAGGGATTTCATTTGCAAAACTAAAAATGAAGAACAAACTGAAAAAATATAAGAGTATCATTAATGCCAGTCTAATTATTATTCACTGATATTTTTCTTCATTAAGCCAAGGAAAGTATGAGTGACCTAAGGGGCCTTGTCACTACAAGTAGAAATACAAGTATTGTAAATACCATTGGCTGAAGGAAGACACACAGACATTCTCTTTAAGGATTGATGACTAATACAAAATCTTGAATTATTTTTTTTCAGAGTTTGTTATTAATTACCAGTCTTCAATCTGAGGTTAAGACACACAGACATTCTCTTTAAGGTTTAATGACTAATAAGAAATCTTGAATTATTTTTTTTTTAGAGTTTGTTATTAATTACCAGTCTTCAAAGTGAGGTGAAGACACACAAAGAAGAGAGTACCAAGAAATATAATAAAATAAAAGGACAATTCCGTGACACTCAACATAAGTGGGAAGCTGAAAGACAGGTATTAACTGAACAAGTAGAACAAGCACAACGTCTACAGACAGAGGCAGAGAAAGAAGCTGACGACTCTATGCTGCAGTTAGAAGTGTTTGTAAATGAACACGATAAACTGGTATGTTTAATTATGGATTATAGTTGTGTGTGTGTGTGTGTGTGTGTGTGTGTGTGTGTGTATGTGCGTGTGTGTGTGTGGATGTGTGTCTGTATGTGTGTCTATGTATGTATGTCTATGTATGTATGTATGTATGTATGTATGTATGTATGTATGTATGTATGTATGTATGCAAATGCCCACCACTAGAGGGTGCTGTATCACAGTAACTTTTTGAGTTTTTGCTGTTCGTTAATTTCCAGAAGAAAGTATTCAGTCAGAAACAGAAAACCAAGCATTGTGAAATCTTCATTTTGTAAACTGAAAACAAAGTGATTTTAAAAGACATCACTAGAGGGCAGTGTTTCAATTTTAACCTGGTTATTGTAAATTTACAGAATAAAGCACTTGAGGAAGAGAAAGAGAAAACCAAACAAGTTACAGAAGAACTGGAAAGTAAAAAAGAACGTAAGAAGCTGACACCAGAACAGAGGGAAATGTTAAAATTAGACAAAAGTACAGCTAAAACACCTGAAACAACTAAGGTATGTCATGTGATAGTCATGTGATCTTTCATTGCAGCTATTTTCAGGACCACATAGTCAATATGCAAATGAAATGCAAAATATTTCTGACTACTTTCTAATGTTTGTCAATAATTCTTGACCTGCTCAACCCAAGTGAAATCTTCATCTGTCCACCCCTATTTTTAGTGGAATTTGGTTTGATCCCTTTATCTTTTGATGTGGGTCAGTCAGTTATCACAGAAATATGGGTGGATAGATAACCGTTTCAGAAAGTTCCATAAAAATTTTAATAAAAAGTTTCAGTCTTTCATATTTTGTGTTTAAGGCATTAGAAAATCAGGTACATTTGGTGAGAAAACAAAATTGTTTATCACTTTAGAGGCAGACATAATATATTTTGTGTATAATTACTTGGAAAAAAGTTCTTAAAGGTTACATATTTAAAAAGGAAAGAGCTATAATAACCATTATTTCATAGTTTCATGAAATTATTCTGTTGAAACATATTTTTATATTTGTACACTTCTTCCCCAGTTTTGTTTTTACTTTCAAATTGGACCAATCCATTCTGTTAAAGGGATGAGCAGGTCACACTCTGATTGAATTTCAGTTGTCTTCTGTTTGATTTGAAATTGTTTGTAAGGTCTTTGCTCATTGGCTGACAATCACTAGAATATATGCATTTCATGTATCTGAACCAATCACTGCAGATCTTACAAGCATGCCTCACATCAACAGATATTGATTTCTATTTGTCTAATCTAACTTGAACCTTGACCCTTGACCTTAACACAGGAACAGGTAGAGGACGAAACACAGACAACGCCTCTTCCAGTCACAGATCATTCACAGCAAACGTCTCGTACAGAGATGGTAAGAGTTTACCCAGCATGCAGTGCAAAATCCTAACCCATGTGATGTTTAACCCCCTAAGTAGCGTGCTGTGAAGTGATTATTAATTGTTTGTCAGTAACAATAACAAATTTTCAATTTTTTCCATGGTAACCAGTAGAAATTATGTTTGGCTTATCATTATTTGCCATAAATAATATGCAAACATGGCTACCATTCCAAATATAGCATATTTAAATGACTGTCATATCCAAATATGGCTTTAAACATGGCTGCCATTCCTAATATGGAATAAGATTAAAATGGCTGTCATTCCTAATATGGTAAAGAACAGGTGGCTGCCATTCCTTATTTGGTCATCATGCTAGTTCCAAGTCTCCATTAGTACATTTAGTTAAGAAAAATTTGTTTTGAAATGAAAGGCTTCATCATAAATATAAATAACAATGACTGAGATGCCCCAGTCAGCATTGCTCCCCTATACTTCAATGTGTTTGGATTGATCCCAATATGAATTAATAGAGGATCAGGTTAAACCATTGAAAAACAGGGGTGAAATTATTGTTTTTCCTGCAGCTTCTACATTATGATATCATATTAACTGTAAAGTTTTTACCATATAGGTGCTACGAGATATGCATTCGCATGGCATGGAACAATCCCACATCCATCTAGTCTCAGTTACCCAGACTCTCACTACTGGGGCTCTTCTACATAACCACCCATATGAGCCCCCGGTGGCGAGAGTCTGGGTAACCGTGACTAACATCCATCAAATAATTGTGTATATCACTCTGTGGTACAGTTGTGTGTGATTGTATTGTCTTAAATCTCATTTGAAAGACTTTGGTTGTGTAATAAGGCTCTTATTACATGGTTGACAGTACTATATCACACATAGCTGTCATACATGGTGATAACTGGTCTATCACATAAAATGACATGCATGGATCCTGCTACCATCAAATAATGATAATATATTCAGTCCCTTGTTACATACCTGTGTTGTTGTATTGTCAGAACCTGTGTATCACATGTGTGACAAGGTTTATATCAACCATATGATAAAGCTTATATCAACCGTGTGATATAGCTTGTATCACATGAGTGATAAGGCTTATATCAACTGAGTGATAAAGCTTGTATCACATGAGTTACAAGGCTTATATCAACCGTATGATAAAGCCTGTATCAAATGTGTGATAAGACTTCTATCACATTGTTATGATAACACAAAGTAGTAAAGGGATGATGAAAGCTTATAATACATTCATGTCTTGGCTTTTATCAGTATACCTATACATACTTTAACAAAACAAATTTTAAAACATGGTGCGCAAGTATCCTAACAAAAAAATTATCATCGTAATAATTGCACTCAGAATTAAACTTTCCATTTTAAATAGAGATGTCTTGCAGTTTTGGAATATTTGAATACCAAAGTTCATATCAAATACGACAATACAGATATGAGTGTATGATAAATATTATAATTAATATATTCATGCAAAATATGCACCCCTTCTCATACAGCATGTGTTGTTACCAGTCTGCTACCAGATACACAAGATGTGATTGGTTGACTTAGAAATCTTTGAATACAGCCTCATTCTGAGTACCCAATCATCTTCTGTCTGGAAAAGGGAATCTCCATTTGAATGAAAGCCACATTCTGAGCAGCCAATCACAATCTACTTCACAGTGTTTTGATTGGCTTGTCATAGTGAGGCAGCCAATGGAATGTAACTTTTATTCCAGTCATCCATGTAATGCATGAAGAAATACATTCATTTTAAATATGCGTAAATAATTTGGTTTGAAATAAATTGCTTTTAAATCATTATGATTACCACAAAGTACTAAAATGCTAAATTTGTCGTAAAAAATTCAAATATTGTAAAATATTTGTTTGCTGTTCATTTTCCCGCACAAAGATAAATTTTGTTGGATTTGGAGCAACCCATTCATAGTAGGTTGTGACAGCCTTACTATGGAGGGGCTGATATTTTGTATTTGTAGATTACTCATCAATTTCATGCCATTCCTCCCTACAGTATCGTGATCTGTCCCAGTTGTTACCGACAGCTGACACCATGTCTTCCCAGGATCCTCCTAAATCTAGACAAACAACCACAACTGTGGTAAGACTAACACATAATATTGCATGTTTAGATTTTTCTAATTTGCTAAATTTTCTAGTTTCTAATTTCTTTATTTTTCAAAATTGTTTCTTTATTTTCCAAAATTAATTAATTTTGAATTATGAGTGTTCATTTCAGCTAGTGGTGTCATTCCTTGCATGTCATGGACCAATGCCTTCTCTGCTTTCAACTCTCACTGACATTTGAACTCTGACCATATTCACTGTCAGACATTTTCATGACAAAATTTTCGACATTCACAAACTTTGCAGACTTCAAAATTTTCGTCAAAATTGCTCTCAATTTTTGACTAAGAAATTTCTTTTTTCACTGTTAGACATTTTCATGACAAATTTTGACAAAATTTTGACAAAATTTTGGACATTCACAAATTTTGCAAACTCCAAAATTTTCGTCAAAATTGTTCTCAATTTTTGACTAAGAAATTTCACCTTTCCATTCTAGAACTAATTATATATTTTTATACACCAAGCTCTCATTTTTTGACACTATTTTATTCAACTTCATAATGTTCATGTTTCACATTTTTGTCTAGGTATGTGCATGCCTGTAAACATGCCACATTTCATGTTTTACATAAATTCAATGCATGTTTCACATTGAATGCACATTAATGCATGTTGCTCAAGGTATTTCAAGTTACATACATTGCATGTTGCTTTATGTGCCACATTCCATGTTTTGTGTCACATTGAATACATTTTAATGCATGTATTTATCACATTTAGCATTTTGCTGTAGATATGTTTGGTATGTTGCAACACATTATACATGTTTCATGTCACAGTATCTTTTATATGCGTCACATTTCATATTTCAGCAAGTGCATTATATGTAAACATTCCTGTCACATTTGCCAGACGTTATGTTTATAGCATGTTTCACATAGATGTATATCAAAGTGTTTGTTCTATGTATGCTCAACATGAGTATGTTTCATGTTAGTCTCTTTGTGATTGTCTTCTTTTCATGTTTCCCATGTTACATTTCATGTTTGCTACATTCTGTGTATGTTTTATGTGAGTCACTTTTTGTATCCCATGAGTCATATTCATTTTCGCTATGCTCTACAAACACTATGTACAACATACATGAAGTATGTTTCATGTTTGTCACCCTATTGCATGTTCTATTTAGTCATTATTCTCCATACTATCAATCAATTGTACATATTGCAGCACCTGATTCCAAGTCTGTCACTAGTCTGTTTGATGTGCATGTGCTATTGTTCAGGTTCATGTTACATTCATGTTAAGTTGGTGTTTCTTGACAACATAGCTGTGTATCAGATCAACGACATTTCTGAAATATCCAATTCTGACATTCTGTTCCATGTTTCACATGACTGCTATGTTCATAGGTTTCTTGACAGTATGTTTTGTTGTGTATCACTTCATCAACATTTCTGTTGCCTCCATTTACTCTTCTCTGATATTCAGTTCTATGTTTCATGTTTCATGTTTCACATGACTGCTATGTTCATATCATATTTCTAATGCTCATGTACTGTACAGTTGTTATGTTGCACATCAACATTTCTGTTGCCGCCATTTACTCTTCTCTGACATTCAGTTCTGTGTTTCATGGTTCATGTTTCACATGACTGCTATGTTCATGTCATATTTTTAATGCTCATGTTATGTATTATTGTTATGTTTCACATCATCAACATTTCTTAAATGTCTGTCTTCCCCGACACTCAATTCTATGTTTTATGTTTTATGTTTCACTTTTTCACATCGTCATGTTTTATGTTCTGTTTCATGTTCATCCATTTATGTCACCATGGTACCATGTTACTTTATCATCCAGACAGTTTCATTTGATAGAGAGGTACTAACCCTAAGTGTTTCCATAGCAACATAGTATACGCCATTTCCATAGCAACATATATCGATAGCTATATTCATTTACAATTAAAATTTTGAAATCTGAAACAAAATCGCAACAAAAATCTTACTAACATTACACTACATTTTATCATCTTTCTCCACAAATTTCTGTTTGATGAGATTTTATTTGAGCCAGATGATAAAATCGTGCAGTGTTAGTAAAATTTTGTCGAAACAGAAGACATTTTTTTCAGGATTCATGATTTTCATTTTATAAAAAAAATAATCTGTTTTGTTATGATAACATAATAAGCTATTGCCATGGCAACATAAAACATTTCTATAGTAATATTAAATACTCCATTTCCATAGTGATGTAAAATTAAATTGATACTCTTTTAGATTAGTTTTGAGCCCTGTAGTGTAGTATACATCTGTGCTAGATTATGTTGCAGTTTTCTTCTCATAGTTGCTGCTGTCTCCATTGCTGTGCTGCTGCATCTGTTGCTGCCACCAATATCTTGCATGACTTTGATATTTCAATTTTTTGTTCACAGCTTAATTTGTGTGCTTTTTTTGCATTACATTTTCAACTGCATGTTTAATATCTGTGTTGGCTAATTTTGCATTAGACTGTAAGATACATCGTGACATTCTGCCCTCACCGGCCTGGCTAATGTGTGAGGGTGCCCCGTCACGACGTACCTTACAGACTAATTTTGCATGCGATCATTTAGCTTTGGCAACTTTTGACAAGTTTACATTAGAATTCATAAAAGTATTTAATTTTTTAACTGGTGTGATTGTGTAACTCTGCTGCCATATTTGGTGATAATGCTATGAATTAAGAATCACTCCAACAATCATGATGTTAAGTTATTCTGTAATTGCCTCATTTGCAATCATTAGAATTTTTAATACTGTGTATAGCTTGTTAGCCTGTCTACTGGATTGATTGAATGACTTCAGCAATGCTATGATTTACATAACAACACTGCTTAGTTTGCTCAATCATTTCAGATGCCAGGCAGTGTGTGTTTTGGTTTAGTGCCCCATCTACAGGGGATGTTGTAATTCAATATCATTCCGTAATAAGTTCATGATGATTAGATTTATAGTATGTTTCAGTTGTATTTATATTAAATATAGTGCCCTCTAGTGGTCATGTGCAGTATAGGCATTCTTGAAAATTACATATTAGGAGTTAGAATAATTGATACAAACCCTGGAAGATATGACACAGGCATTATTGATAGCGCCATCTAGTGGCCATAATCAGTTGATGGTTGTGCCCTCAAGTTGTCATGTGATCTTTTACTAATTACATTGAAGGATATCACTCATATTATTAAGTATAGCGCCCCCAAGTGGCCATGTTTATAGCTATTGACTTCTAGTGACCATGCTCAATGCTAAGATGACAATGCTCTCTAGTGTCGCTGAAAGGTTGTGTGAAATTATATACCAATATATGTATGTAATAGCACCACCTGGTGGCCATGTCAGATGTAATTACAAGGCCCAGGTGTTGAGGGCAAAGATATGCAAATGTAATAAATCGTGTCATTGTGATTGGTCTACAGGATACTGGTAAAGCAACAGGTGCACCATCTGAAATGATGAGTGAAATGAGTCGACCTGAATCACCCAATGATCAGAAAGAAATGCTAAACAAACTAAAGGCACAGATGGAAGAAAGACGAGCAGAACGACAATCGCGTGCCACGTCAATGCACGGATCTTTGCTGAGTGCGAAATCACGCACTGAAACAGCGACGACCGATGACGTTCCTTTCCCAGAGGTTGATGAAGAAGGAGATGATGGTATGTATATTGTAAAACTCTTAAAGAATCATAACTGTTAATTTATGTCAAAATGTTGATGAAAAAGTGACAATATTGGCCGAAAAAAGCCCCAGAATATTTTCCCTCTCCAGACCACTAAACAACAAACATCATCCCAGCACTCAGATTTCATCATAAGTATGCATTTGATGCTTGCAAACTATAAAATATTCATTTTCTATTGCATTGTGAATTTTTATGAATGATCGCTTGACTTCTTTGAAAGTGCAAAATACTTTGTAGCATGCCATCTCTGATAATTAATTTATGCTGATCTTGATATCCTAATATGGTAACACTTTGCATAAAACTATCCATATATGGTATACTTTGCATAACTCAATTCATAATTTCCTTATATGGTTATGGTTATGAGAATTAATTTATTCATACTTTCCTTATATGGTTATGGTAATGAATATTAATTTATCACTTCTTTGACCATTCTTCATTCATTTTATCTGCATTTAACAATTTCCAAATCATAATTTACTACTTCATTGATACTTTAACAATTATCGATTCATATTTACTGATTGGCTATGCATATTCTTTATATTGAATGCCATTTTTTTCATTTTTTGCTTTCTAAACATGCTAATGACATGCAAATATATTCTAATGATACGCAAATATATTCTAATGATATGCTAATGACTGCTAACACCTATTAATGTCACTAATGTCTTTCAGCCTTTACCAGCTACACAGCACCACCGCTCAGACCTCCCATCCCTCGCAGAATAACACGCCCCTCCAGACGTATTGTCCATCGTCCTATCCGATCCCCAAGTTTGTCTTACGAGCTTAGCGAAAATACCGAATCTATAGAATCAGTTGATTTTGAAAGTTATTTTGAACAAAAATCAAGTTTTAAAATTGAGAATGAGAATAGCGATGCAAGTAGCGATATTTATATTGAGGTGGTAGACCAAGGTATTATGGGTACGTAATGACTGTCACACGTACACACTCATCACGCGTTGTCTGTGAATTTGTCACGCCAATATCACGCATGCACGTTTTATAGCTCAGTTAGAAATGACAGTGGTTGTATGTCATCATTGTTGTGTTTAGGCATGGATCTTGAAGGGAACAAAACAAATCGTAATCGTGTTTATCATCGAGAGGCGCCATCTCATTAGCATAATCATATCCTGTGCTTTGCGAGAAGAATAAGAAAATCATGGGTGAATTTACATAGTACTGTGACATTTTCCCTCCAAGATCTATGGTTTAGGCTACACTTAGCAATATCACAGTACAGTTCTGACATTAGCCCAGTTTGCAAACATGCGTCATACCTCAGACACTCCTTGCTTCTATGAGAAATACAACATTTTATCCTTGTAACAATAAATATTATTGTGTCATGTACATTCACTCACACAAAACAAGTTGAGGACAGTTTCACTAAATTTTATGTATTCTGATCATGTCAGGACTGTAATATTGAGGGTCAGTTCTGGATGCCTTTTTGGCCATATGGACATCAAAGCTTCCTGTCAGAGGTCAATGCCTTTATGTAAACTGGGCTACTGTCACATAGTTGTTATGCATGCATTTTATTTTTTAGCTCAATAAAAAGATAATTTTGTTGTCTTTTTTCACCCTGTTCACATGTACAGTTAGTTTAATATGTTTTATCAGTGAGAGTGTCACGTCAGTATCACACTTGCACGTTTGTTTTCATATTGCTGTTCCTGATTGGACAAATAGAACATGTCAGTACATTCAAATAATAGTAGCTTTGATCCTATTGGCTACCTTATATCCAATGATGTTGCAGAAAAACCCAGGTGCACATGCACACATTTGGGTGCTAGCAAAGTTCTTATTGGTCAGTAGATAACCAATAGCTTTACACCTGATGAGAATTTGCATATAACCATGTCTTTTTTGTAATTAATATCCGAGAACATATTTATTGAAATGTAGACTGTAGAGTTAGTAACCAGGAATCCACTCAGATTGAGATTTTAGATTTAGCTTTACTATCACTGTAAGCAAAATCTAAAATCCCAATGTGCATGGAGTCCAGACTATATAGGTAGTAGCTACTGACCGCACATATATACTTGTAGCAAAATTTCCATTGGTCGGCAAAACCTACCCTATCACCCCTGTTTCCTGTGAATATTTGGTATGATCCTATTGTCTTGTGTTAAAATAGGACTAGTTCATTGAGTAATAGGTGTAAATTCTATTTCTTTCAGCTGGTGTGGATGTGATAGATGCTACTACCTCACCAATGACAATCGGAAGTGCTACTTCAAGGTAAAATATTTATTCTTATCCACAAAATCAATTTCCATAGCAATGAGTGAGTGCCTTTTAGGTTAATCTGTTTCCATGGTAATTGAGAGTATAAAATATTTATTTTTATATGTAGTCAGCGATTCATCTTATTTCACCACAAGGAGATATGATTTGACTTCTTAACATGTAAGCTCTTTAAATGGGGACTTGCCACTATTTGTCACTTTTACTATTTGCCAGTCCCCAGTCACAGAGATTTTAAAACTTAACTTTTTTAAGCAAATGACATCTGCCCCACATACACACTTACTCTAAAAAAATAAATAAAAAGAACAGTCACTGCCATAAATAGTAGATTGAGTGATAGGTTTGTTGAGAATTAAAAAAAAGAAATCACGTCATCACACCACTTTAGACAAACTGCCCTGACCAGAAACAATTCTCTGTTTTTGGCCTTAACTGACAACATTTTCCAAGAAAACTATTCTAACCAATCAGAATAGTATACACTTCAGGGAAATTGGTTGCTATAGTAACATGATTTTGCATCCTTTTACAGGAAATCTGTGTCCATAGCTGAACACCCAGTAGTACAGGAGTATCTGAAAACTTATCAATCAGTTATTAATTTCAAAGAAGAACTTGTCAAACTTTTACAAGAAAAAGGTAAGAAATTAGTATCTATGCACAGAGGGACATATTATGGGATGGTGTGTCAAGTATTGCATTGGGGAGTTTTTAACTTGTAGACTAATTTTACAACTGACTGACTGACAAATTGACATACTTACTTACTTGCCAACTGGCTGGCAAGTAGGCAACTGATTGACTGAGTGACTGACTGACTGATTGACTGACAAATTGACTGACTGATTGACTTACTTTCTTACCGACTAGCTGGCAGGTAGGCAATTGACTGAGTGAGTGACTGGCTGATTGACATAACTAACTGACTGACTGACTGACTGGCTGGCTGGCTGGCTGGCTGGCTGGCTGGCAAGCAAGCTGACTGACTGACTGACTGACTGACTGACTGGCTAACTGGCTAACACACAGACTGGCTGACCTGACCTGGACTGTCTGACTGACTGAATGACCAACTGACCGACCTACCAGCCGACCAACTGCCAACCTACCTACCAGTAATTATTATACTGATGCTCATTTCCAATATTCTCTTTCCTATATTCAGAGTTGATGTCCCATGTAGAACAGTTAAATGATATACCAATTGTAGAGTTTGATACAGATAGACTTGTACATGTACAGGCAGCTGAAATGCAGGAAAATACTGATAAATGTGAGTAGAGAAGTTATGTTGTAACAAACATACATACATACATACATACATACATACATACATACATACATACATACATACATACATACAAACAAACATACATACATACATACATACATACATACATACATACATACATACATACATACATACATACATACATACACGACAGATAGACAGACAGACAGACACACACAAACACCCCCCCCACACACACAGATAGACAGACAGACTTGTTGACAATTGTACCAGAAGAAATATTAATATCAATTTTTAACTTCTGAATGTAAGCTAATATTTTTATTTCTATTATCTACAGTTCTGAGAGAAATATCAAATATATTATCATCACTCATCAACAATGATATGGTAAGTAGATGTTTTAACAGCTGATAGTACAGTAATTTTGGAAACTGGAATTCACATGGCATTATTATTACATATGTTTATCTGAAACGGCACACTTTCATAAAAATTATATCATATTATTTTGTCATTTTATGTGCAACGAATACTCATGCACTCATTTGCATATCATTTGCATATATGTTTGCAGTAATGTTTTCAGTATTGCACTGCAGTGAAAATACCACTAATATGCACACACTCCAATGTAAGTAATCTCTGGTACAATGAATAATATGGGTAAAAATTTTCTTTATTATTTATTGTAAACTTTTGTCATTTCTCATTTCTTTGTTCAGGATCCCAGGGTATCATCATTAATGTCACGTGGTTTAACATCTCAGACGTTTACAACTCAACAATCACAACCTACAGTGACTGAAACTATCCAACAACCTTCAGTACGAGAAGTCAGTAATTTAACTGACGAATCAGAGGCTATGATTAAAGAACTAAAAGATGCCTATGATAAATTGTAAGTAATAAGATACACTGTTGCAAAATGTAATAAGATACTCTGTGGCAAAATGTAATAAGATACTCTGTGGCAAAATGTAATAAAATATAGAATGTAGCAAAATGTAACAAGATACAGTGTAGTAATGTTACAATGAAGTATAGGGTTTATACTCTCATTGAAAGCCCTTGAAAGACTTGGAAGTACAAACCACCCCTGGAAAATAATGGAAAAGTCTGTAACAGACCTGAAATACTTGAATATAATATTGAAAGTTGGCATCACTGAGATGTCTCATTTTCAGTTGCAATTTTCTTTCAAATACAAAAAAGGAGAGCCAAAATGATACCAAAATCATGAGAAATAAATGATATTTAGAATTTAAAATGAATATTATTGTTCTCTTTTCTTTATTTATTTTTTTTGTTGAGTGATGTACTTTTTTTCTCTTTTAAAAAACAGGAGGGATGAAAAAGACTCTGACAAGAAAGTTTATGAAGAACAGTTGAAGTAAGTCTAAAATGATTGGTCAATACTTATCACATGATGCTTGACAACTCATTTTGATTGGTCAATATCAGTCATCTGATTAGATGAGATGGTAGTCATGTGATCATATTAGCCAATCTTAATTGCTGTCACATACCTGTTTGTTAGTCGTTCATAGATTTTATTGGACAGTTTTAGTTTTATCAGAAAAGATTTATATGATCTCATTATCAAATCATAACAGTTGTCTTATCTGTGTTTGCACCTTTAGCCATTCAAGTGATGTGATTGGATAATTTGAGTCTTGTGATCCAATAAAGTGCCATGTGTCATTACATTCCCCAATCACAGCAACTGTCTCATTATTCTTTCCAGTCACAATGCTGTTGTCATGATGGAAATGCAAGACATGGTAACAGACTTACAACGAGAACTTGCAGCCGCTGGAAGTGCTGCACGATATGGTTCAACTGCACAAAGCCGCGAACAGGACCCAGCGATAATGTTTAGTAGTCTTGACCTTGACAGAAATCAACGAATGTTAAAGAAAGGACTTCACACAAATAAAGTAACGCCAGAAACGTACAACAAAGCAGTTGACGCAATGGAGAAATATACCGACTTGCCAAGTAAACGACTCGTACATCTCGTAAAGAAATATACGCATCATGTACAAATGAAAGCGATAGAAGGTACGGTGAAGTCACTCATTTAGAGACTTAGATAGTTGTGTTGTTCCGTTTTTGTTATTGTAATTACTGGATTGGTCTCTGCACATGATTTCATTATTCCTATACTTCACCAATATGGCCTCCCATGTCGATATTCACAGGGTTACTATAAATTTCAAATAAACATAATTATGGAAAATTGTAATTACTGGATTGGTCTTAGTTATGAAGTATTATGTTATAGCTATTATATTATGTTATGTATATATTGAATGAGATAAAGATTTCATCTTCAACCTATCTTTTTTCTATTTACAGAGACAGTTAGAGAAAGTCAGAGTTTAGATGATGACGTGTTTCAATTACTTGATAAGATGGAATCTTTACAAAATGCTGTAAGTATATCTACCCTTCACTGTCCAATCTTAAGACATTACAAAATGCTGTAAGTATATCTACCCTTCACCATCCAATCTTAAGACATTACAAAATGCTGTAAGTATATCTACCCTTCACCATCCAATCTTAAGACATTACAAAATGCTGTAAGTATATCTACCCCTTCACCATCCAATCTTAAGACATTACAAAATGCTGTAAGTATATCTACCCCTTCACCATCCAATCTTAAGACATTACAAAATGCTGTAAGTATATCTACCCTTCACCGTCCAATCTTAAGACATTACAAAATGCTGTAAGTATATCTACCCTTCACCATCCAATCTTAAGACATTACAAAATGCTGTAAGTATATCTACCCTTCACTGTCCAATCTTAAGACATTACAAAATGCTAAGTATATCTACCCCTTCATCGTCCAATCTTAAGACATTACAAAATGCTAAGTATATCTACCCCTTCACCGTCCAATCTTAAGACATTACAAAATGCTGTAAGTATATCTACCTCTCACCATCCAATCTTAAGACATTACAAAATGCTAAGTATATCTACCCCTTCACCATCCAATCTTAAGACATTACAAAATGCTGTAAGTATATCTACCCCTCACCATCCAATCTTAAGACATTACAAAATGCTAAGTATATCTACCCCTTCACCATCCAATCTTAAGACATTAATACAAAATGCTGTACGTATATCTACCCTTCACCATCCAATCTTAAGTCTTAGGGGTTTATGATCTATTGTCGGTTACCGTAAGCAATGTAATTTTTCTTTCCTGTATATGTTGTTCATATTTTGCTCTACAAGTCATTCATAATTTTATATTTGTTTTTCAGAGGCCATCTCATTACTTTATTTAATCATCCATTGTTGTCTTTTTTTTACACAGAGAGCACAGAGATGGAATGAAAGAATGGATGACATGGGAGAAGAAAGGATGAGATTAGCACAGATACTGATGGATACATTAACTATGATTGAAGAAGAATCGGGAATATTTCTTATTAAACCTATCTATTCATGGAAAGGAAAGTAAGTAGTGCATTGTGGGTAGATTGGTAGGGGGGAAAGGAAAGTAAGTAGTGCATTGTGGGTAGATTGGTAGGGGGGGAAGGAAAGTTAGTAGTGTGTTGTGGGTAGATTGGTGGAGGGGGAAGGAAAGTAAGTAGTGCATTGTGGGTAGATTGGTAGGGGGGAAGGAAAGTTAGTAGTGTGTTGTGGGTAGATTGGTAGGGGGGGAAGGAAAGTAAGTAGTGCATTGTGGGTAGATTGGTAGGGGGGGGAAGGAAAGTTAGTAGTGTGTTGTGGGTAGATTGGTAGGGGAAAGGAAAGTAAGTAGTGCTGGGTTCATTGGTGGGGGGGGGGAGGAAAGAAATTAAACATGGGGAGGGGGGTGTATAAAGAGGGGAAGGAAGAAGATAAGATGGAGAAAGTAAGAATATAAAAGAAGGCTGGAGATAGTTGAGGGGTATCTGGAAAAGGAATAGATTGGGAGAGGAGGGTTGATCTGGGAAAGGAAGAGATGGGAAGAGGGGTCAGTCTGGGAGATGGAAGTAGAAATAAAGGGCAAAGTGAAAGGAGATGGGGAAAGAAGGGAAGCCGAGAGACACAGAAAGACAGGAGAGGAAAATAGACGAGAGAGAGAGAGAGAGAGAGAGAGAGAGAGAGAGAGAGAGAGAGAGAGAGAGAGAGAGAGAGAGAGAGAGAGAGAGAGAGAGAGAGAGAGAGAGAGAGAGACTGTATGTGAGAGAGAGTGAGAGAGAGTGTGAGAGAGAGTGTGTGAGAGAGTGAGAGAGAAAGAGAGAGAGAGTGTGTGAGAGAGAGAGAGAGAGAGAGAGAGAGAGAGATGTACAACTTGTTGCAATGTAAATTGAAACAGACTAAAAATATATTAATACCGATTCTTCTCTCTATTTTCTAGGGGTTATATAGCAAAATATACTGGTAAAATAAGTAACAACTATCGTCCAACTAAAATAGTGAGTCGTGCCTTGACACCGTTGCGTGAAGGAACACCTATGAACATGGTACCGGCACCAACACCAGCTTCATTGCATACATCAAAAGTTATGACGAGACCTTCTACACAGGTGAGCAGATAACAGTCATTTAAACGCCAAAACTATAAAACAAAGTTATTTTGTATTTTCTACAATTTTGATAGTTTTAATTTTGGAGCAGATTATCATTATTGTGCTCATTACAATGTGTTTTGAAGCTTTTGATGTGTTTCCTGTTGTGCAATTACCACCTGGGTATTGCACTATTATACAGCATGCAAATGTGTATAATTTGCATATAGATCTCAAACAGGTGTACATTACATTACTGCATTGTATATATTACAATATACTGGGAATGAAGTAGTAGTAGCACAAATACCACCTGGGTATTGTACTCCTATGCAAAGTATATAATTTGCATATCAAACAGGTGTAAATTACCATATTATGTATATTCTAGGGTGCTGGGGATGGTCCAGATGATGAGGAGGTACCAATGCAAGGATCTAGTGTTAATGTTGGACCAGACACACAACCAATGTGGTCGATGTCAGTGTCACAGACAAAACCACCGTCTGTTGACGGCACAACAAAACTACCAAGCAGTATGATAACCACTCCTAGGCTACTAGAACTAGATGTTAACAGAATGCTGATTGGACAGAATACCATCAGGTAAATTTGCATATTTCAAATGTTGCACTTTAGTAGTTAAACCAATGCTGATTGGACAGAATACTATCATGTTAATCAATAGAATATATGAAATCATTCCTAATTGGTCAGAACTGTATTCCATCCACATCTTGAAACTATTGTACCTGATTGGTCAAGGAAACATACAAGATATGTGAAACTCTTCCTCATTGGTCAAAAACTGATTTTGCATTTTCAAACTAATATTCTTGATTGGTGATATGATATGTGAAAGTACCTCCATAGACAAACTTGAGGATATGTGAAAGTGTTCATTATTGGTTAGAATGCAATCAGTTTAGTTTGCATATTTGTATTGTTGCATGTGATTGGTTTGATGAACTTACAAGATATGTGAAAGTATTTCTCATTGGTCAATACTGATTATTATATTTCTATATTTCAGTGCCTCAATTCGACCAGTACAAAGTGATGATAGACTGGTAATGGCATCAAATACAAACTTAAGATCATACATGACGATAGCTAGGCCATCAGCTAATCCTTCTCCCAATATGAGAGTTAAAAGACCCCATTCTACACCAGGTAAGTGGTCATACAATATAGGGAGGGAAGGTCATCAATAGAACAGCCATCATGTGACAGATATTTGAAACATTTGGTTTCTCGAAAGTCTCCAAAAGAGTAAACACATTTTTAAATAGAGCGAAAGCTCAATGCTAAAAAACTTTGAACTGTTTGCATGTTATAATCTACCGGGGTATATAAATCATGTCAATAGTTGTTAAACTAACAAATCTCAAAAACTTTGCCAAAAATTTCAACAATTATTCAATTTTGTGTGAAAGTCATATAAAGATGTTTTTGTCGAATTTTTGTTTTCAGGAACGATGCCAGATATGCAAACAGCAGCACCACCATCTACACCGTTCGTAAACCAGAATAGTAGTGGTTCTGGTAGCAGACTACGAGCTAAAAGTGCCGAGGCTTTCAACGTAGCACAGCCATTACCACCTATCAAGGTACCATCATCTGAAGACGGCTTAGCTAACGCTCCTCCTAATACTAAATCCAGTGCTGGAAGTACTAAAAGTTTAAAATCTGTTGCCATAACAACACCAAGAGGTATGTAGCTCCATCAATGAATCTTGTTAATCAATCAATCAATCAATAAACTTTAGTTAAAGCCCAGTTGGCCAAGGCCAATCTTCCCTGGGTCCTTCTGAATATAAATAGTACAAAAATAAAAAGACAAATACAAACTGTACAATAAGGACATATAATAAACAACAAAATCGTCTAAAACTTTGTCATAAAATATTTGTTTTTGTTCTCCATACAGATTCACCAATTCAACAAAGACCGTCACCTCCAAACACACCACCAGGATCGTCACTACGCCCGTCAGTATCACCAGGAACTACGCCCCTTCCTCCAGAAACGCCTGTTGGTCACGTCACGAAAATTATCGCAAGGTCTCCTTCCCAATCCACTGTACATAGCCTTCCTCCTGTGGAGGCAGAATCGTGAGGTCATAGTGCTTGGAAATGAACTTTGAACTCTGACCTTTACCAGGTCACCATATTTCTATTAGACCTCTAAAGCAGAAGAGTTTAGAATAAGTTTACTAGCGTGAACTTTGAATTCTGACCTTTACCAGGTCCTGCCACGAGCTTCTAATAATGAACTTTAAATTCTGACCTTTAAGGGGTCACCATATCTAACAAACAGAAGCGTCTAGAATAAGTTTACAAGTGATGAACTTTGAACTCTGACATTTACCGGATCGCTATATCTTTACTAGACGTCACATACAGAATGAAACCATTAGAGTTTTGAAAACAGGTTACCAGCAATGAACTATGAACTCTGACCTTACCAGGTCACACCAATTTGCATACTCCTTATTTCAGTTCTCCATATCTCACACAGTGAGAATAGATGCACAGAGAATCATGTGTAGTTGCTATGGGAATGCATATCATTAACCTTTGACCTATGACCTCAGGTCATTGTAATGTCCGTCCTGTATCTAAACAAGAAAATAATAATCTTTATACAGTAAATTATTCACTTATTTACCAGAAATGAAAAAAATTTGTATTATGTGGTGTAAATATTTAAACTCTGTCTGACAATTTTAATTTTGATAGTCGGGAAGCAAAATTCAAAATTTTTCCCAAAATTTGTAATCATGTAAAAAGTGGATTTGTAGACCTAAATACGTCATGGAGATAAAGCAGTGCCATGAGTGCAACAGTGCCCTCTATTGACACATATGTGGAAGTCTTTGGGTATGACTGCATTCTGGCAATATACAGATGTACATTTACCTGGGTATGTCATTTATGTACTTACTGCTGTTGTTATTTTTTTTGAAAAATTTATTTTGAATTATCACAACTCATTTTGTATGTTTTTATTTTATTTCACATTCACATGATACATTCAGTTGAATAATTATGTCTCCTGCTATCACTGAGAATTTCTCGACGCAAATTTCATTGCATACATAATTATTAAGGTCAAAGGTCAGATATTGAAAAAATTGTGAATGGAAAGGTCAACGTATGAATCATGTAAGAAACAAATGTATAAATAGAAATGACAGGAAATAAAAAATTCAATGACTTATAATATATTTTGACAAAAGGTTGAAAAGATGGAAGGACTTATTTTTGTACCAAGCAGAGTTTATTCTGATCACATGACAGGTTTCATGTCAAAGCTGATTGGTTGAGGCTTCATGCTGTTTATAAAATGAAGTTTATTGTCGCCATGGTAACTAATTGTGAAAAGAGATGCTGATTTGTGGAAAACTATTTTGATAGTGAAATCATGAGATAATTAATATTCAAATTTATTATAATTTCATAATTTGGAAGATTGTAAACAGCATCAATTGTATCCAAAGAAAAATAAAAAATCTGAATCTGCAAAGATTTTCTCTGTAACTCTCATATTGCTTCATCTGCTTGTGTATACTTAATGCTCTTATGCACATTCAGGGCCACTTTAATGATGTAAAAGTAATCAGAATCACATGACTCCATCTAAGCCAATCACAAGTCCCTATTTATATATCTCTTGATATTTAGTACATTGTATGCATGGATTTTGTTAAAGCACTGTTTTATTAAGTGAAGTTAAATTTCAGCATTGTACAGTTTTATTTCAGTTTATTCAACATTATTTTCATTATTATTATTGTAATTTTTTTAGTGTAACCGCATGTAAATCACTATTTACAAGATTTTTCGTTTTTGATTGTTTGAAAGTTTTACTTTTTTTGTTACTGTACACCTTTGTTCCTGTAAATTTAAAACTTTTGTATAAAAAAATAAAATATATACTTTGTGTCTTAAATAATTTGAATTTTCTCCCAATTCTATCATTTTTGAGTTAGAGCGCCCTCTATTGACCATTGTTTAACAACATCAGCGAGGCCAATGTATTACATTTAAAGCTGTAGTAACTCTAACTACAAGCATTTCTCGTAACATTTTACCAAATTTTAACAATGGGTGCAATTATTTTCATATCTTCTGTTCCTCTTGTAAACTGGAGCTAAATAGTCAAGTTCTCGAACTTTCACAAGCTAGCCCATGTAGCCACAATTCATGTTTTGAGTTCAGAGGATCTTGCATTTTCACTGAATCGGACACTTTCACAAAAAAGTCCGACAGTACCAGTGGGGGCGCTATTTATAAATTTGTGTCTAGAATTAACTGTGTCTAGAATTTACATGTTCAAATATTTTGGGCAGTTTGTACCGATGTAGTCTCTAAGCATTTAAACGTGACTAATTTGTTCTTGATAGGTCCTAAATACGAAACAAGATACCGTTCTGTAAATACGTCCCCTCTCTGAACAAACTACATTTAAATGCATGGCGGCCTTACACAAACAATTCATCGAAAGATTGGTCCATAGTGTAGGCAACCTGGTGTAAATAAGTATGGCGGGGTCAAAGAACTTCAAAATAGCTCACTATCGAAGTACACTGACCTTTTCATCTAGTAATTTGTCGAGAATTTTAGGAACTCTTTGTGTCTATTACCCGCTCTTTTTGACAAAATTGTTTGAAGTATGCGACGTATTTGTAAACAAATGAAACACAGAAGACTCAAGTCTTCGCCTTACTACTACTGGTGATAGAGGAACGAATTTAGAGCATATTTTCGAAAACTGTTATATTTTCCCATTTAGTACTGGTCTCAATGCCTAGTGAACATTTCTCAATAGCTAAAACTTTACCTTGAATTTGAAAAGGGAATCTCCCCAAGACAGTTTTCCTGTGCAGAAAAAAATGGTCCGAATTCTTTTGTTTTTTGTTTTAAATAACGTAGGCCTGCCTACATTACATATATAATCAGATAACCATATTAAGAGTGCATAAATCTATGAACTTCCTCGAAAAATTTATCAGAATTTATCGCAATTTTGAACTCCGATAGAAAAAGAAGTTGAAGAAGAAACGTTTTCTTATGCAAATTAGATATTGAATTCTAACAAAAGTAGGCACCCCCGGAGGTCACAGACATGCCAGACAACCTAACTAAGACCACTTAGCTCGTCGGCCATATTTTCACTGCTGCTCGTTTTGTCAACAACGGAAAGTTATCGCTTGCCGAATTTTAGGAAATATTCGCTGTTTTGTGAGGTAGGTGTGCTGTTTTCATCTCTCTTATAATAGTTGACATTGGTTGGTAATGACTCGACGAATGCTGTTTGAGAGCTTTGTCACGAAGTTGTCAAATGTCGCGGTTTTGGTTTGACTGGCAAATTGCATGTGTTGTTAGTTTGCAGTAACGTTTGTTTACGTCGCAACTTTTGAAACAGTCGTGAAATGTTTGAAGGGGACCGCATCATTTGATGATTTACCGCTTCTCCGGGATATAAAATTTACATTTTGGTTTTGCTGCGAAGTAAACGGTGGACGTACGAGTGGTTACATTTGTAATTCTAAACTGAAGGTTGGATTTGATGTTTGACAGGCGTGCATGCTAGCAAGCATGGCGCGGTGAACCAGTCGCGCAAAACGAAAACCGATTTTGCGTCTGTAGTTTGCGACTTATAATTTATGTCTCGGCACTGTAGACTTTATGTTTATGTTCTCGTAATACCAGTAGATATTACACAATCTTTATTCGTCCACTTTGCCCTTTTGAACACACGTTAATTAATCAATTACCACGTTGTCTTACGTTATGTACCGTCCAACTGATTGTACACGTCTGTTGAATGCCAGCAGAACGTGACGAATTTCGTCAGACGACAATTTCTGTCGGTTACTGTACGAGTGTCTAGTCGTGGAGTGATACGCCATGACCACATTTTCGAATAATAACTGAATTTTTATCCAAATTAAGATGTATTTTACCATGGTTACACTGGTTGTCAACAGTTTCTTGTTATATTGTTTGTTTTTTTGGACAAAATTTTGTTAGCAATTATTACATTACGAACGCAATTTTCAATTTGTTAGCAAACGAAAATATATCTAAAAAAATTTGAATAAGAAATAGTCCTTCATATTTCTCCCTCTGATTTATTGAGCAAATTTATAAGATGTTGCTTATAACCCCCCCCAAAAAAAAATAAATAAATAAATAAATAAATAGCAGTATCATGATGTCATTTCTTTGATGTTGCAATGGAGAAAACAGATTTTTCGTTGCCACATAACAGAATAATTTATTATTTGACCGTTTTATGGTGTTCAGTGAACAAACTTATCAAAATTAACAATGTATAGATTGAGTAATTTTTTTTTAAAGAAATTTATATTTAAAAACAATTTTTTTTGTGGAACTATGAAATAGCAAAAAATATGTGTATTAGTTCTAAGGATATTCTTTACAGTGTAGTTTTGGGGTGATTTTAATATAGGTTTATTCAGAGGTTGGACAGTTCATCTAGAATTTTATACCAACATGTCATATGCAAATTTCACCAGGTCTCTGTTACTATGGCATTTTGAAATTTGAATGAAAATGCTAATATTTCAGAAAATTTGTGAATTTAACCAGACCTATGTAAAAACACTGAATGTTGGGAAACTACATTTTGCTAGATTCCCTTCTCTGTTACCAGGGTTTTAAAACCTTAGTAAAAACACTGAATGTGTAGGAAACTGTAAATTTTACCAGATTTCCCCCTCTGTTACCAGGGTTTTAAAACCTTAGTAAAAACACTGAATGTATAAGAAACTGTAGATTTTACCAGATTTCCCCCTCTCTGTTACCAGGGTTCTAAAATATTAGTAAAAACAATAAATGTGTAGGAAACTGTAAGTTTTACCAGATTTCACCAGTGTTCAGTAAAGTCAAACTGAACGACACTCTTATTACAGCATGGTAGATTTAATCAAACCCTGAATGGGTTTGAACCCCGACCGTGGTGGTACGAGGCAAGTGTTTTAACTACTCGGCCACCGACAACCCAACAACATATGATTCCCAAGCAAGAAAACAGTGTTTTTGGTTGTACATGTATTGTTCACTGTATCGAGCAATAACCTATTATTGATGGAATAAAAGATACAAATGTAAGTTAGATGAGGTGACGGTAACCGTGTCCACCCCTCTCATATCAGTCAAACTGTACAGCCATAGTAATAACCATAACTTAGCTAAGTAGTGATAATTCATCACTCCAGTTCACAGTAGTCTAAATTGTATCCTTTCTATTCGGCCATGGCTGGACGAATCCCTCCATTGACGGCACCCAACTGTGTTTGTTTTTGTAACGTAAATCAACCACTCCTGGTACAAAAACCAAGTACAGAATGAATTCCTGTCGATATAATACTCTAGCTTACGTGCCACTAGCCCCATTCAGACCAGATTTCACTTCCACAGTTCAATTATTTTGATCCAAAACAGCTGTTGCTGTCATCCTGTTTATTTTCATTATTTTATTTTATTTTGTCATCACAAAAGCATACGTTAGGTCTTGACAAAAGTTGTGGTATATGTTTCAAGGGTTGCTGATTGAAGAAATAGGTTTTTGTAGAACACATTAATTCCAAATGTCAATAATGAAGTATAGTTTGCTGTAGTGAGTCTAAAAAAACAGCTACTTGAAACGTCAAGCCAGGTTTCCGCATCAAAGGACACTTCTTCTTCAGGGACAAATGAACTGTTAGCCTGACAAAGTTTCTCACAATATTATAAAGAAGAAAACAAGGATAAGAAAATGGTACAATGATCAGAGGCAGGTCTCAAAATTAACAGTAGTCCTGTGCCCAAAGACTACCAATTCTTGTCATGGGCCACCATAATTTGCAGCTGGTAGTCCTGTGCCCACAGACTACCAATTCTTGTCACGGGCCACCATAATTTGCAGCTGGTAGTCCTGTGTCCACAGACTACCAATTCTTGTCATGGGGCTACTATAATTTGCAGCTGGTAGTCCTGTGTCCACAGACTACCAATTCTTGTCATGGGCCACCATAATTTGCAGCTGGTAGTCCTGTGCCCACAGACTACCAATTCTTGTCACAGGCCACCATAATTTGCAGCTGGTAGTCCTGTGTCCACAGACTACCAATTCTTGTCATGGGGCTACTATAATTTGCAGCTGGTAGTCCTGTGTCCACAGACTACCAATTCTTGTCATGGGGCTACTATAATTTGCAGCTGGTAGTCCTGTGTCCACAGACTACCAATTCTTGTCATGGGGCTACTATAATTTGCAACTGGTAGTCCTGTGTCCACAGACTACCAATTCTTGTCATGGGGCTACTATAATTTGCAGCTGATAGTCCTGTGTCCACAGACTACCAATTCTTGTCATGGGGCTACCATAATTTGCAGCTGGTAGTCCTGTGCCCACAGACTACCAATTCTTGTCATGGGGCTACCATAATTTGCAGCTGGTAGTCCACTCAGGCTAACACTGATTATGTGAGGAAGATGAATTTATGGACATGAAAGTACCGTATTTTAATAATACACATGGAAATGGGACTACAGGTCACAATTCTTGGGCTACCAATTTCTGAAATTGGTAGCCCACTAGGACTACCAAAGAAAACAGTTAATTTCAAGCCCTGGGAGGCATTGTCAAAAAGAAGTAAATGTTGATAAAATTTGGATTTACAATAAAATTATGAACAGTATTATTTCTGAGACCAAAATGAGACATATTGAGAATATATTAGATAAAGAATTTGACCAAAAAATATGGCGATGAAGAAATAAACTGACATAAACTTGAAGTGGGTAAAAGATGACTATGTGGAATTTACAAAAAAATTCAAAAAAAATTACAAAAAGTATTGTTCAAAAAAAAAATGACACAAAAAATATTGTTTCCAGACAAATATGAGATACCTGTAGCATTTTAGATAAAAAAGTTGAAAACTGTCAGATGAACAGTGAAGTTGTAATAATGAAATAAACTAAAACAAAAAATATTGCTTCTTGGATCACAACAGAACAATATATAAAGTTGAAAAGATTCACAATAGAGAAATAAACGGGTCAGAATATTCAACCAGACTGAACTAAAAATATTGTAACAAAGAACATTTATGAAATTTGATATTCTTGTTCAGTTTGTTGATCAAACCGCACACACCGAACATTTGTACAACAAATTTTGTTTGTTTATCATGTTTACATGACAGTTATTTTTATGAATGTTGTTTTACCCACAGAAACATCAACATTACTTACTAACATTAAAAGCCTCGCTAGCTACGAAAACTGTGGTAAAATAAAATATCAGTGGTTAAAAAACTAAAATTTAAAAAACTGAAGTTAGGTAGCTGCTTGCTAAAAAACTCGCAATAAAGAAATAAATAAGTCAGAGAATTTATCTAAACTTTTGCTAATAATGTGACAAAAAAAAAGAAATATTGCTCGGGTCAAAGGTCAAAGTTCAACAATGAATCATAAATTTATGATTCCACAACATACCCTCAGTATTGGAAAAAATAACAACACAGAATTACATGTATAGAATTACTCTAGTTGTTAGCTTACGTATCAACCAGGTAGTGTGCCCTCTAATGATAGCCAAATTTTGTTGTTGTGAGTCAAAATGATAAAAACTGACATTTCTTGTGAGTCACCACATAGTAAGAGATAGGAGAACATCAAATTTTGGTGTGTCACTAGAAATTGTGCATGTCAGTAGCACGTCAAATTGGCTCAGAGGGCACACAGCAACCAGGTATACCAATGCATATTATAACAACAATAATAATACCACATTGCCCGTGAGAACTGATCAATATGGCCAGAGTGAAATATGTAATGAAAATAAGAGATTGGGATGCCATTGTACAGGGCTTGAAATAAACTTTTTTCTAAATGCTAGTCCTAGTGGGCTACCAATTTCAGAAATATTCTTGAACTGAGAAGGACCCTACTTGAAATATGTATCAAATTTCAGCCCAGACTTGGCTATCTGAGTCTAAGTACTATTCTCACAACAACATGTTAAAGACAGATAGCCAAGTCTAGCTGTGCTAGTAAAATTCTAGTTTAGTTTACTGGTATATGTGTAGAAAAGTATTCTGGCAAAAAGTGAGGAAACTGTTATAGTGATTCAGTACAAAGGTATTTATTAGTTTATTTTGAAATCTATTTAGAATGTATGGTGATGAATTCTGACTTAGATTTATGTCATTTATAAACCATCATAAAATAGCAGGAACAAAGATGATAATTAGAGATCAAATTTTTGATAACCCCAGTTCCTAAGACAATATCTTGTAAATCAGTAAATGTCAGTTTTTGAGTACGTAGCTTAAAGTGGCCATATGGACGAGGAATGGGTATTTATTTTGGATTTTTAATTTAAGTACATTTAAAACAATTTTATCGTGGCTTCCTACTTGAAAAATCAATGTGAAACAACATATGCCAAGTCTGTGTTTGTAACTCAATACATTGCAAAAAGCTGAAAAAATGTATCAAAAGTTTACAATGCTGAACGTTTTACGCATTTATTAATCTTTTTGCAATTTATTGTGTTACAAACAAGGACTTGGCATATGTTTTACATTGATTTCTTCAGTAGATTTCTAGAAAGCCATGATAAAATTTTTATAAATTAAAAATCCAAAATAAATACCCCAATCCTCATTCATATGGCCAAAAATATATCGATGTACGTATGTTTCTGTGACAACAATTGTATGTAGTCTATTAAATCTGAAAGTTTAACCTTTGCAGCCATATGTCCATGCTATAAATTAATAACCCACATAGTGAACGCGGTATTGCAGGGACAAATGACTCCCAGCCAAACAGTTAGTGCGGAATTGTACAGAGAAATACATATACCGCTACTAGTATTATAGAGTCAGTGCGGCATTGCAAAGAGCTAGAGACGGTGTGGAGTCTTTTATGAACAAACTCAAAGACCTGTTTGACTTGACTGTTTAGCCCAAAGCTCTTTGAAGTTGGACTCTTGCAGGGACAAGTGACTTCCAGCGGAACAGTTAGTGCAGAATTGTACAGATAAATACATGTACTGCTACTAGAGTCAGTGCGGCATTGCAAAGAGCTAGAGATGGTGTGGAGTCTTTTATGAACAAACTCAAAGACCTGTTTGACTTGACTGTTTGGCTTGACTGTTCACAGCATTGTGAAACTAAAAATGAGCCAAGCCTCTAAGCGTCACACCTTTGTGAGTTTTTAGCCTGTATAACCTCACTGAAAGGACTGACCACTGGTTAGCTCCGTATTTGCAATTTGTCAGACCCTAGTCACAAAGATTCACAAGATAATTCAGTTGCATCTTTATATTTTACTTGTGATCCTGTGTTTATTTTGTGGTTGTATATGGATTCTTTTATTATGTGACAAATATTTTTCTTAAATGCCGGGACTTTAAAAGAGAGATATATCCCATCACATAGTGAAAGCGGTTTAAAGCAAAGAGAGATAAACCTCACTACAGTGCCAAGCGGTATTGTAAAGGACTAGAGACAACTGCCTATGTACATGTAGTCAGAGATACTGTAGGAACTAGACTACAAAGAGAAATAAACCTCACTACAGTGCCAAGCGGTATTGTAAAGAGCTAGAGACAACTGCCTACTTACAATGTATTCACAGATACACTGTGACTGCAGGGAGTCAGAAGTGTTCCTTGAGGAGTTACTTTTATAATTTTAAATATCAGAGTGGCAATATGTTTTATTTTCAGAACATTACTACATATTAAAGTGTGTACCAAACTCTCATAAGATATGATAGCTTATGCCTAAAAAAAATTATTTGGTTCCAGTTACCTGACTCCTTTTTTTTTGCTGCCGACCCTAACCTTTTTTATGTATTCAACAAATAGTGGATTCGGAAACTGACATCAACTTAAAAAGACAATATAAAACTGTTCTTCCAATCTGTGATGGCTGTACATATGATGGGAAAAAACCAATAACACAGAGACCATATGTAAAACAATGAAAAACATAACTACCTGAACTAGACACTCACACACACAAAAAAAAATTTTTTTAAATGTATAAAAAATCTACCTACCCCACCTATTCTAAAATTGAGCATAATCAGAACCACAGAATTCTTGTTTGAGGTGTTAGTTGCGATCTGCTCCAACCAATGAAAAATACCATAAATACTAAATTCTACAGGAGAAATGTGTTTCACTTATGAGACACGTTTTTTACACATACACAGAAAATTACAAGATTACTTGATGGTCTGATGTTAACACTGAGCAAGTCTAGCATTCATATAGTTGCACAGAGACTTGGCTATCTGGTTTGACATGACATACTAGGTTATGTTCTGATGAGTAGCATTGTCAAGTCAGCTAGTCACTGTGTCTCTGGGGTATACACATATTTTATTTATTTTATTTAAACTTTATTTAAAGAGGGTTAAATATCATACAGATAACCTGGTTAGCTAAAAGCTAGTCTTCCCCAGGACCCTCTAAAAGACAACAAAAACAGGATAAGTAAAACACACACAGAAATACAAAGAAGACAAATACAATATACAATATGCAGGAATCATAAACAAATTAAATACAATATGCAGGAAACAATAAAACTCATTTAAAATATGCTTCTATAAAATTTGTCTTAAAAACGCTAAAAGACGGTGAACTACGAACTTTTTGGGTAAGCTTATTAAAAGTGATTGCACCTGCATGTTCTGGACGTTGACATTAATTTGCTTGTGGGGACATATAGGACATTGTTTTGGCTGCATAGGGCTAATACAATAGTTGAACCTTCTGTAACTAACACATGATGCCGGTAGGGTGGCCAAATATGAGCTAGAGGGTGATGATAGCCCATTGATATCATAACTCAATCAAAAAAAACCCACACCGATTGTTAAGGTGTGTTTTACAAATACCACAAATATTTCTAGATTAGATATGCGAGATTAGCAAGATTATCTTGTTACAGATTGAGCTATTTGAAACAGTGTATCAATTTGTAATACAGTGTGTCAGTTTGTAGCTAATGTAAAAGTTGTACCAATATATTGCTAGATTAGATACCATGATTAGCAAGATTATTTGTTACAGGTTGAGCTATTTGTAACACAGTGTATCAATTTCTAATACACTGTATCCGTTTGTAGCTAATATAAGTGTTGTACCAATATTGCTAGATTAGATAGTATCTATCAGATTAGCATACTTATCTTGTTACAGACTGAGCTATTTGTAATAGTGTATCAGTTTGTAGCTAGTATCAAAGTGTTGTACCAATATTGCTATATTAGATGCTATGAGATTAGCAAGATTATGTTGTTACAGACTGAGCTATTTGTAACACAGTGTATCAATTTGTAATACAGTGTATCCGTTTGTAGCTAATACAAAAGTGTTGTACCAATATTGCTAGATTAGATGCTATGGATTAGCAAGATTATGTTGTTACAGATTGATCTATTAATAAGACATTGTATCAATTTGTAGCTAATATAAAATGTAACTAGTTTGAGTACTGTATTGATTTCTATAGTATAAAGTGGCAACAAATTGAACAATTCAATTACATTATGTAACATTGTATGTAATCTGTATGTAAACCATTATATCATTGAATCAAATTATATTTTATTAGGCCACTCATATTTATTCTTATGTTTCCCGTTTTATGAATACATAAAAGAAAACTTTCAACAAGGCAATCAAGGTGTTATTAATAAGACTACAACTGTATATTATACCATGCATGACCAAGTTGAACAAAAAATATGGAATATATTCTCTGGTCTGGTCGTTCTACATCACAACAATGTGTGTGTATGTCATGACAACAATGATGTAACATTTGTATGTCACTGGTTCTGCTGTGTTCAAAATATGAATGAAAACATTCAAAATTGACATTACTTTCCCTAATTTTTCTTTAATGTTACTGGCGCTGGTATAATTGTGTTATTCTCCAATATTTTTCTTCATTCAGCCGGAAAATACTCATGAACTAAGGGTTGTCACTACGATTCTAGTGACTCATAGTGACAAAGGCCCCATAGATCACTATCTTATTTTCTTTGGCTGAATGAAAGAAAATATTTGGAATAATATCTGATTATTTACATTTCCCATCGTTCTAGTGTCATCATGACTTGACCACTCAGTCAGACAAGCCAAGAGTATATGTTTATTCAAACCTCCAAGTCTAATTATGAGGCTAAACAAATAAAAGTTTATTGCCCTTTTAATGGGGTGGGGTCTGTACTTTATTTTATTACTCAGCTGCCTATATGACCTTCTGTGAAGCCACACTACTAAGAGACAGCTGTTACAACTAATAATAGCGGTAAAGTGGTTGACTCTACGGGCGTTTCATATTTTACTTAGACTAAAGAACAAAAAAATTGTCTGTTTCCGATAACCTGAATGACCCTAGTTTAATGTTAATAAATAATTGTAATTTAAGTCTCCGACCCTAAATGTAAAACAAAAAGTTAAGGAATTCTTCAATGCATGTATGTCCAGTATGCCCTCTAAGCCAAGTCTCTATACATCCAACATGTTGTGAAAGTGTTATTAATCCAAATCAGTTGTTTACTTTCCCTGTTGTCATCCACAGTTTGATGTCAGCAGTTGTAAGAGTCATTCTATTTTTGTACTCCTATATACTTCTGATAAGAAGTAAAATTTTAAATTTTGACCAGTGGTCAATAAATTTTTTATAATAAAAGTCAAGGTTACTATAATTAAATATGTCTAACCGTAGTGGTGATTGATGTATTAATAGGTGATCAGCAGTTTACAAAATATTTGAAATAACTTCCGATTACAGAATATATTGGTGACTAAGTAGTTGTGGTACTTCATTCTGGTATTTATAGCTTTGTTAGTATCGGTTCATTTTCACACCTATGACAGTCATTTCTACACAAGTATCAGGTAGGAAATTTAGAGGAAAAAATATTTCAAATTTCACAAAAATAAAAACTAGATGATCACAGGAAAATGCAACATCAAAGGTTTCAAAAACTCTAACTACTGAATATATTGGTATAGTACTTGTCAAGCTCATGTTTTGGGCTAGTGCTACCACTGCTAACACTAGGCTGGCACTAATATCTCACCAACATGTTAGCAAAAGGTTAATGCCTACACCTGCCCTTTGTTAACATCAGACTAGCTCAGTGCTAACACTAGGCTGGCACTAACACCTCACCTGTATGTGTTAGCAACTGGAAGTTAATATCTACACCAGTCCTATGTTAACACCAGACTAGCTCAGTGCTAACACTATGCTGGTACCAACACCCCACCAGTATGTGTTCGTAACTGCACCATCTCAATGTAAACACTAAGCTAACACTGGTAATATAAATATATACAGATTGTTGTACAGTAATACTAACTATCCAAATCTGACATTTAATAATAGTATACATTATTGCGTTGTTGTTCATTATCGGAAACATTTCTCACCTTGACAATCATTGATTTCTAAGTAGTCAATCAACTATTTGAGGTACACTTTACATACGTGTGTCACTCGGGTAAAGTGACATCTAAGTGTGGTATTTATGGCTGTGTTGTTCATTATCACAGTATGTTCCCACCTTGAGAGTAGAGTTGATTAGCTATATACCTACCTGTACATACATGCCATAACTACGTTGTCAAGTAACAGAGTCAGTGTCTAGTAGTCTGGATGTCAACATGGTTTCTCACTAAAGGGTGGAGGTGTAAATCATAACAATACTCAGTAACTGTATAGGAACTACTCGGTAGAGTGACATGTAAGTGTGGTATTTATGACTGTATAGTTCATTATCACAGAGGGTGTTCTCACCTTGAGAGGAGAGTTGATCAGATACCTACCTGTATGTATTAACCATAACTACGTTGTCAAGTTACAGAGTCAGTGTCTAGTAGTGTGGATGTCAACATGCTCTCGCTAAAGAGTGGAGGTGTAAATTATAACGATACTGTATAGGAACTACTCGGTAGAGTGACATGTAAGTGTGGTATTTATGACTGTATAGTTCATTATCAGAGTATGGTCTCACCTTGAGAGTAGAGTTGATCAGATACCTACCTGTATGTATTAACCATAACTATGTTGTCAAGTTACTGAGTCAGTGTCTAGTTCTAGTAGTCTGGATGTCAACATGGTTTCTCACTAAAGAGTGGAGGTGTAAATCATAACAATACTGTATAGGAACTACTTGGTTGAGTGACATGTAAGTGTGGTATTTATGGCTGTGTTGTTCATTATCACAGTATGTTCTCACCTTGAGTGTAGAGTTGATTAGCTATATACCTACCTGTACATACATGCCATAACTATGTTGTCAAGTTACAGAGTCAGTGCCTAGTAGTGTGGATGTCAAGTTGTTAAGAAACAGTGCCTAGTGGCTGCTGAATGAGTGTGATACTTACATCTAGGATTGGGGAGGGAAGAGAAGCGAAAGGGGAACATAGACAGACAGAGACAGACAGAGAGACAGAGAGACAGACAGACATAGAGAGAGAGAGAGAGAGAGAGAGAGAGAGAGAGAGAGAGAGATTGAGAGAGAGAGAGAGAGAGAGAGAGAGAGAGAGAGAGAGAGAGAGAGAGAGAGAGAGAGAGAGAGAGATATGTTTGCTAGTGTGAAGGCAGAGAGGTCTTTAAGGAGAGGGCCTAATAAGAGTAGATGAGGGGGGAGGGGGACCAGAGGGGGAGATGAGGGAACAAGAGAGGGAGAGGCCTGCTACTGGTAGGGAAAGATGGGGAGAAGGATGATCTTTAATATTAATACATGTATCCTAGTATCATGTATTAGCAACTAAGGGTTAATATCTGAACTATCCTTAACACTACCTCATACATGTAGTGCTAATTTGACTGGGCTTGTAAGCTCGTAAGTAGTGCCCCCCCCCCCCCCCCCCCCAACTATATTTTCCAAAATTGAAAATTGTTTCGAACTGTACAATCACTTTCTGATCGGTATGTAGTAGTATGTAGTGCCATGCATATAAAGCCAGTATGTAGTGAATAAAAAATGGTTTAGTGCCATGTATTTACTATAGCGAAAATTCTTCCATTTCTCAATTTGACATAATTAAAAAATGGTTGTATTTAGGGGTACAAAACATCCATTAAAAGTGAAATTGATTTTGTAGGATGAGAACTGAAATGGCTGAAACCCTTCCACCCCCAGAGTAAAAGAATTAATTTTGTTATCCTAAATGGAACTATTGATCTTGCGTCTAATTTAAGGTATTACCTTTGTACTAAAACTGTGTCAAAAGTACGCAATACAAATATCTATTGTTTGGTTAGAGCTGTGGTACCGAGTCAAAGGTCATATCTGTGTCAAAGGTCACATGTATTATCATTTGTGTCTTCTATTGTTAGACAACAGCTGTTACTTGTCTGTATTGTCCGTAAAATTGTCTACTAGAATTATTGAGATAAACTGATTTAAATCGTAATAGCAATATTTATAATATAATCTGTGGACAGTATTTAGTGGAGGAATTTCAAATATCCAGGTAGCACAGTGTTCGTTCGGTTTTGAAACCATGAATAAATCATTATTTCAACTTATACTATATACTTTTTCAGATAAAATTGACCTCTAATTGACATGTGTACAATATCTAATTATTGGTATTTTAACAATTTTATTTTCTCAAGAATACTAGTAATCTAAGTGTAGGAATGTCAAATATCCAGGTAGCATAGCTTTCGTTCGGTTTTGAAACCATGGGTGAATCACTATTTCAACTTATACTATATACTTTTTAAGATGAAATAGATCTCTAATTGACATGTACAATATCTAATTGTTGGTATTTTAACAATTTTGTTTTTCTCAAGAATACTAGTAATCTAAGTGTAGGAATTTTAAATATCTAGGTAGCATAGCTTTCGTTCAGTTTTGAAACCATGAATAAATCATTATTTTAACTTATACTATATACTTTTTAAGATAAAATAGATCTCTAATTGACATGTACAATATCTAATTATTGGTATTTTAACAGTTTGGTTTTGTCATGCATACTAATAATCTAAGTGTAGGAATTTTAAATACCTCAGGTAGCACATACTTTTTGTTGTTTTTTGAAACCATGGATGAATCATAATTTCAACTTTAATATTACTATACTATTGTACTTCTAGGTACAATGTACCTTTCTAATTGTTGATATTTTAACAATTTTCAGTAAACTTATTGTTGGTTGTTTGATCGAAAAGAATAATACCCATTTACAGCAAGGGCAGGTTTAACAATGAATGGGGAACTTGGGTAGAGTTTATTTATCTTTCTTATTCTCTAAAAATTATTTACTGTCAGTATATAAATAAACAGATAAAAACAGCTGTTGTGGATGTTTTGACATCAGGAGGTAAGGTTGACCTTAGTTGACCTTAGTTGACCTTTCATCCCCCCTGATAGTGGAGGCGGGACTGTTTGGACTACACAGGTGTAAACTTTGTTGATTTGAGATTAAAGACACACATCTAACTGATAACAGTGTTTGCTGTGTTGTGATAACAATTTGAAGTTAATAGACACCACGGAGATGTGACAGAGATGTGACAGAGAGGTATAGAACATACAACCCAAAGCTGGTATCCACCTGTTGCAGTGTACCAATTTGTAGTATAGCCCCAAAATCATTTTCCGCCTGGACTAGTGTTTAACAGTGCAGCTAGCTCAGTGCTACACTAGTTTTTACTATGCTGTAATAACAACTAACACCACAGACATGTGACAGAGAGGTATAGAACACACAACCCAGAGCTGGTATCCTATCCTGCAGTGTACCAATTTATAGTATAGCCCCAGAATCATTTTCTGCCTGGACTAGTGTTTAACAGGGCAGCTAGCTCAGTGCTACACTAGTGTTTACTATGCTGTGATAACAACTAACACTACAGAGATGTGACAGAGATAAGACAGAGAGGTATAGAACATACATCACAGAATGGAACAATCTGCCACCAGAGATTGTAATTGTAGAATCACTTGATACTTTCAAATCTCAAGTGGCATCACACTTGGACAACTAAATACAAAAACTGTAATATTTATTTACTATTTATTTTTCTTTTATTTATTTACTTTGAATCAGTACTGCTTGAATTCACCATCCTCATTTTTTGTTGCGCACTCACTGGCAAAATCTTCAACATGTTGAAGGTGGCCAGTTATGTAAGAAGAAGAAGATACAACCCAGAGCTGGTATCCACCTGTTTCAGTTTACCAATTTACAGCATAGCCCCAGAATCATTTTCCGCCTGGACTAGAGTTTAACAGGGTAGCTAGCTCAGTGCTACACTAGTGTTTACTATACTGTGATAACAACTAAGTTAATTATAGTTAAGTGTCATGCATGAACATTTTAAAAATAAATTATTTAATTATACTAACCTATTTTAATATAATGTTTTATTTAATTACTTACTAAAAGAGTTTTATAAAAAATGTGATAAGAATTCATAAAAAATTGAATATGTTCATATAAAATTTATTGGTAATATCAAAGCATTGATGTGTGTCATGTATGAACATTTTATAAAAGAATATTTTAGCTGTACTGACCAATTTTAAAATAAAACATTGTATTAAAACAGTTCAGTATAATTAAAGAATTTATTTATAAAATATTTTATTCAATAACTAAAAGAGTTGTACAAAAATATGGTATAGAAATTTATAAAAAAATAATATTTTAATATAAAATTTATTATTACTATCAGAGTAAGTGTAAGTCATGATACAAATTATTTAGTTAACAGATGCCGTTGACATTAAAGATTAATCACTGCAGATTATACCTGTGAAAGCGTGCGATGTCCGACGCTGTAATAAATGAATAATACAATGTGAAGTAATACTGTAAACCTACATATTTTCACCACTAGAAAATTTTGCGATTTTAGTCTTCAGCTAGTTCTCAAAGACTAATTTTTACTAATTACCAGACTGGTACATTGTGTTTATTTTTATATAGTCACTACTTATTTTTGCATTTTTTTGAAATTGTGAAATCTCACGAGAAATAGTGGGTGTGGAAACTGACATCAACTTAAAAAGACAATATAAAACTGTAATGGCTGTACATATGATAGGAAGAAACCAAAAACACAGAGACCGTATGGAAAACATATTTGCAAGTGAAATTAATTCAATTTTCCCAAGATTTTATTTTGGCAAATAAAGTGCTTTGACTGCAGTGTACCATTTCAAATTTGTAAGTTTATGTATTAATTCATACCCAGTTGAAAAAATCTACCTTTAGTAAATGTGGTTACTTAGAATTTACCAGTGAAAGAAATTCTATTTCCCCCCGATTTTATTTTGGTGATAAAATGCTTTGACCACAGTGTACCTTTTTAAATTTGTAAATATATTTTATTATTTGTGGTTCTTAGAATTTACTAGTGAAAGTATAACAACAGAATGCCATGACATTTGAGTATATTATTATTATTATTATTATTATTCTTTATTTCAGGCCAGCGGCCCATACAAATAAAAAGAAAAGAAAAAGCACTAAAATGTAACACTGAAGTATAAATCTGGTGTACATGTACTTGGGGTATTTGCACAAGTGCTTGCAGTGTTGTAGGTAGTACTTTCACAAGCGTAACAAACAAAATAGCAGTAGAAAACACTGCAAGCATGGGTGCAAATACCCCTGAGTATAACCATACTAGAACTAAAGTGACATGATAATGACGAGGTTGTGTTATTATTACATATGTTTTATCGAAAAATAACACATTTCAGCAAATTTCTGTTTCACATCTATGTACTAAGTAAGATTGTATCTGTTTTTTGTCAGAAATTTTTTTACAAATTTGTGCAAATTTCAGTTTCACATCTATGTACGAGTAAGATTACATCTGTTTTTTGTCAGAAATAATTTTATTAAAATTACAAAACTGTAAAATATGAACATTTAGAATATTCTCTACATGGTACACTGTATTGCCATATTGTTAAGTTTTAGAAAGAAGGTTTCATTTCAAATTGAATGAGATTGTATGTGCTTCAGGGGAATTGTATGCATTATAAATGATCTTGGAAACTATAAATAGATAGTCGTGTTGTTGATAAGGTTGAGTAACCATGGTTACAGAATAAGGTAATTGTAGTAAACTAAGTATATTTCCATACCGTAATTTTGATGTAGAGGCCATGCAAATACGTTGAAAACTCCGGTAGATTTTACCTACTTACCACCCTAAAAACATTGGCAGAGAACCCTGGTAAAATTAGTAGGGAACTCAGGTAGATTTTACCTACTTACCACCCTTAACAAAAACACTGGTAGAGAACCCTAGTAAAATTAGTAGGGAACTCAGGTAGAGTTTACTGACCACCTTAACAAAAACACTGGTAAGGAACCCTGGTAAAATGACTGGGAAACTCAGGTAGATTTTACCTACTTACCACCCTTAACAAAAACACTGGTAGGGAACCCTGGTAAAATGACTGGGAAAGTCAGATAGATTTTACCTACTTACCAAACTTGTGACAAAAACACTGGTTGGAAAACCTGGTGAAAATAACTGGGTCCTGTGGGTAGATTTTACCAACTTAAATTTGTACCAATTTAAACAAACACATTGGATATAATTTGTTTTATATATTGAAGAGGAAATACTAACAAATCTAGATGCATGGACCTTTCTTTGATCAAGGGTTTAATTCATGAATATACAACAACAGTGTGTACTCAAGTAAATGTATATGCCTGAGGCGGAGTGTAGACATGATGTATTACAGTTTAAAATTGTTTGACAGTCAACGACTGCATGTAGAAACAGGTTTTCACTATGACTGGAAGTGAACACTGTACTGTGTTTAAGTTGTTGTGTGTGTGTGTGTGTGTGTGTGTGTGTGTGTGTGTGTGTGTGTGTGTGTGTGTGTGTGTGTGTGTGTATGTGTGTGTGCGTGCGCGCGCGTGTGTGTATGTATGTGTGTGTGCGTGCGTGTGTGTGTGTGCATGCCTTTGTGTGCATGTGTTTTGTGCGAGTGTGTTTGTTTGCGTGAATACATGTCTGTGTGTGTATCTGTGTGTGTGTTTGTATCAGTGTGTGTGTATGTGTGTGTTTGTATCTGTGTGTGTGTGTGTTTGAGTCAGAGACAAATCTCATTTAACAAAAAATGAAAATTGATGCACATGAATATTTGCAATTAATTGGAGATATGGGGTTAGGGGGACATGTAGGCGTTATGTCAGGGGGGTGTAACCCTATTGTAAACCTTACCTATATAAGAAAGTCTGTGAGTTTAACTGTATATACTCTCTAGGGCAAGTACATGCACATGGCAACTGATTTAAACAATGCCAGGGGGTCTACCCCTATCTTGAATGTAGGATGACAGTATGGATTCCAGGCTACAAATAGCCATGATATACTATATTATAAAACAGGACACTCAAGGCTATAGTCGAAATTGCCATGCTGTACTTAAAACAGGATAGCATAGATTCCAGGATGAAATAGCCATGTTGTACTGTAGAACAAAATGTACAGTCTAGAGACAAGGCATGGCAATGATGTTTACCCAAATATTCAAGTGAAGCCAGAGAGTGAAGTCTCTGAGATAAAAACAGCAGAGATTCTAGGCTACAGTAAATATGGTTGTCATGACGTTTATACTGTAAATAGAACAGGACAGCAGAGATTCCAAGTGATAATTGTAAAAGACATGCTTCATGTGTTCGGAGTAAAAGGGAGGCATTGATTTCATTCTAGTGTTGTGTTTTCCTGTGTAGTGTCTGTGGTAGGTCAAAGGTCACAGGATGTATTCACCCTCCTTTGTCGAGTCAGGGACAGTTTTGAAGTGGGGTGTTTATAGTGTTTGAGTTTTCAGACAGAGAGATAATAGTTGTTGTTTGCATCAAGTGTTGGCGTTAATAGTATAATAAATAACCCAAATGATCAAGTTGTCAACTGTCCATTGTGTCAAACACCATCTCTGGAATGCCAAGGATAAAATGCAACTGAGATGTCATGTTACTGCTGCAAGGCATGTATGTGTGTGTACATGTCATCATCGTTGCCTGACATTTCAAACCTTTAAGTTTTCATCAACATTTTTTAGTTTTCTGTAACTTTTTGTCATATTTCAAATTTATTTTGGAATGAAATTGTCGATATAATTCTGTCGAGTAAACTGTATCAAAAATTTTCAGTTTTTCCGTAACTTTTTGTGATATTTCAAATTTATTTTGAAATGAACTTGTAGATATCAAAATTTGTTGAAAATTTCATCATATGTACACTTTGTCACTATCAGTGTCATGATCAGTTACATGAAAACTTCCTTCCAAAGTTTTTTGTAAAAAAGTTATAACTTTTTCTAGACTTTTTCATGAAATTGTAATCTTGACTTTTTTTCTCAGATTAGGCCAAATAAAAAAAATTGTTTGGTTTCGGTTACCCGACCCCTCCTAGTTTTTCACGGCAACCGTAAACCTTTTTTTACGTATTCAAGAAAAATGATAATAAAATCGCAAAAATCATGAAGTCTCACAAGAAATAGTGGATGCGGAAACTGATATTAACTTAAAAAGACAATATAAAACTATTCTTCCAATCTGTAATGGCTGTACATCTGATGAAAAGAAGCCAATAACACAGAGACCATATGAAAACAACAGAAAACATAACTACCTGAACTAGACACACATATTAAAAAAAATAAATTAAAAAAAATAAAATAAAAATCTACCTACCCCACCTATTTTAAAATTGAATGTAATCGGAACCACACAATTTTTTTATGCCTTAGGTCAGTTTACTGTGGCGCCAACCACTCTATCCCTTAGACTTGTCTCGATGTTACCATGACAACGGGCACTGTGTAGGGCACTGTAGTAACACCAAGACAAGTCTGTAAATACCAACCAGTCCCTCTCACTATCACCATGTTATCCTAGTCTTCACCAACACCATGTTTTCAAGTCATAATTTTCTGAAACATTTCATCTTATCTCAACTAAATTTTATATTTCAATTGTTGAAATAGATCGTTTTAACAAACAACATTTCTAATTTTACTTAAAAATGATAAGAATGTGTCATACGCATAAATTTCAATAATTTGTTCCGGCATGAAATTTCACTACGTGATAAAAAGAATGTACACATGTAGAAATGACAGACATCACAGGAAGGGTCATAGAAATGTAGACTATCTATTGTAACTGTACTATGACATTTCACATTGCCTGTAGTATAAAAATCAAGTACTTACACCTCACAGCTATTTATACAATGAAATTGTATAAATGAATTGAGTGATTGATAATTGTGAAAACAAACATATACTGAGTTATGGTGGGATGGCCCAGTTAATATATATATTTGTTTAGGAACGATGGCACAATGTCAACACAAGCTTGAAACAAATGAACATCATTTGTTTAGGTCAAAACACCCTCCCCTCCCCTTTCACCATGGCACAATGTCAACACAAGCTTGAAACAAACGAACATCATTCATTTAGATCAAAACCTCCTCCCCTTTCCCCCTAAGCGACCGTTCACAAGTGTGACATCAAACGTTCATATATGTACAGTCTATTGTAACAGTCTGTGACATTTCACACTGCCTGTAGTATAAAAATCAAGTACTTACACCTCACAGCTATCTGTACAATGAAATTGTATAAATGAATTAAGTGATTGATAATTGTCAAAACAAACATATACTGATTTACGGTGGGATGGCCCAGTTAATATATATATTTGTTTAGGAACGATGGCGCAATGTCAACACAGGCTTGAAACAAATGAACATCATTCGTTTAGGTCAAAACACCCTCCCCTCCCCTTTCACCATGGCACAATGTCAACACAAGCTTGAAACAAATGAACATCATTTGTTTAGATCAAAACACCCTCCCCTCCCCTTTCACGATGGCACAATGTCAACACAAGCTTGAAACAAATGAACATCATTCATTTAGATCAAAACCCCCTCCCCTTTCCCCTAAGCGACCGTTCACAAGTGTGACATCAAACATTCATATATGTACAGTCTATTGTAACAGTCTGTGACATTTCACACTGCCTGTAGTATAAAAATCAAGTACTTACACCTCAAAGCTATCTGTACAATGAAATTGTATAAATGAATCAAGTGATTGATAATTGTGAAAACAAACATATACTGATTTACGGTGGGATGGACCAGTTAATATATTTGTTTAGGGACGATGGCACAATGTCAACACAAGCTTGAAACAAATGAACATCATTCGTTTAGATCAAAACACCCTCCCCTCCCCTTTCACGATGGCACAATGTCAACACAAGCTTGAAACAAATGAACATCATTCGTTTAGGTCAAAACACCCTCCCCTTTCCCCCTAAGCGACCGTTCACAAGTGTGACATCAAACATCCATATATGTACAGTCTATTGTAACAGTCTGTGACATATCACACTGCCTGTAGTATAAAAATCAAGTACTTAAACCTCAAAGCTATCTGTACAGTGAAATTTTGTAAATGAATTAAATGATTGATAATTGTCAAGACATACTGAGTTATGGTGGGATGGCCTAGTTAATGTATTTGTTTAGGGACGATTGCACAATATCAACAAATGCTTGAAACAAAACTCCCTCCCCTTTCCCCCTAAGCGAACATTCACAAGTACGACATCAAATGTTTATGTAAACCATGATGAAAACTATAGCAGTCACAACACTATGATTGATGTAATGTAAAAACATGATTGTAAACATATTAAAATTCTACCAAAAATCCATCACCATATCTCACATTAGAAGTAAATTTTTATGAACTTATCAACATCTCAGTAGTAAATACAAAAACTGTTATCATTGAAGGAGTGAAAGTTTTCCGTTAAAATTTGGTTAGAAGTGTGAAAATTGAGTTCAGCAATTGCATTGACACTAGACTAGAATGGGTGATTGCACAATGTTTGTTTGTTTGTTAACAATTCATTACTTGCTTTTATATTTATTATGTGTGTTGGTACATGTAACATTGGTATGTAGGTATATAGGTTTCTAGGTAGAGTTCGTTCATGAGTCTGTTCTGTCTGTTCTGTCAGTGATTTAAGTTTATTAATTGTTCAATTAAAAGTGATTAGTTTGTTAATTTATTTCAATACGAGTTGTGTGTTAACTATTGAATGATTGCTTGATAAATTGTTTGGGTTTTAGTTTTGGTACGTAGGTTTCTAGGCCAGGACTCGAAATTAACAGTAGTTCCGTGTCCTAAGACTACCAATTCTTGTCATGGGGCTACCATAGTCCCATGCCCACAGACTACCAATTCTTGTCATGGGGCTACCATAGTCCCATGTCCACAGACTACCAATTCTTGTCATGGTGCTACCATAGTCCCGTGCCCACAGACTACCAATTCTTGTCATGGGGCTACCATAGTCCCATGTCCACAGACTACCAATTCTTGTCATGGGGCTACCATAGTCCCATGCCCACAGACTACCAATTCTTGTCATGGTGCTACCATAGTCCCGTGCCCACAGACTATCAATTCTTGTCATGGTGCTACCATAGTCCCATGCCCACAGACTACCAATTCTTGTCATGGGCTACCATAGTCCCATGCCCACAGACTACCAATTCTTGTCATGGTGCTACCATAGTCCCATGCCCACAGACTACCAATTCTTGTCATGGGGCTACCATAGTCCCATGCCCACAGACTACCAATTCTTGTCATGGGGCTACCATAGTCCCATACCCACAGACTACCAATTCTTGTCATGGGGCTAACATAGTCCCATGTCCACAGACTACCAATTCTTGTCATGGGGCTACCATAGTCCCATGCCCACAGACTACCAATTCTTGTCATGGGGCTACCATAGTCCCATGCCCACAGACTACCAATTCTTGTCATGGGGCTACCATAGTCCCATGCCCACAGACTACCAATTCTTGTCATGGGGCTACCATAGTCCCATGCCCAGAGACTACCAATTCTTGTCATGGGCTACCATAATTCACAGCTGGTAGTCCCGTGTCTACAGACTACCAATTCTTGTCGTGGTACTACCATAATTTACAGCTGGTAGTCCATGCAGGCTAACACTGATTTGTGATGATTTAAATGATGGAAGATTTACGAACATAAATAAATTTTTAATAACATGTATATTTCCAATAGAGTAACTATGTTTTCAGTTCAGAACTATAGGCCACTCTTTGTCACCATCTTTGGGTTATCACTTTCTGAAATTGGTATCCCACTGGGCCTGCCATAGCAACAACAAGTTAGTTTTGAGCCATGTAGGCATGGTACATAAGTGAGTTGTTCAATTAAAAGTGATTAGTTTGTTAATTGATTTAAGTAATCGTTGGTCGATTAATTAATTAGCTTGTTAATTGATTAGGAATTGATTACTTGGTTAACTATAGATTACGTTATTTATTTATTATATTGAGGTTGCTAGGCATGGCTAGTTGACGAGTATGTTAATAGTTCAATTAAAACTGATTAGTTTGTTAATTGATTTAAATAATCATTTGGTTGATTAACGAGTTTGTTAATTGATTGGGTAAATTAGTAGTTGTTTAATTATTCATTAATTGCTGGATAAAATATATTTATGTGTTGGTATGTCAGGGCTTGAAATTAACTTTTTTCCTTAGTAGTCCTACTGGGCTACCAATTTCAGAAATTGGTAGCCCAAGGATTGTGACCTATAGTCCGATATTCCTGAACTGAAAACAGATTTCCTCTATTGGAAATAATGTACATCTGCAGATCTGTATGTGTGTTATTAAAATAATGTCTGTAAATCTTCCATCCTTGAAACCATGCATAATCAGTGTTAACCTGAGTGGGCTACCAGCTGTAAATTATGGTAGCCCCACAGGGCTTGAATTTAACTTTTGGGCTTGATAGTCAAATTGATCCAAGTGAACTGTTTCAGCAACACTTTTCCATTGATTTCCATTGGTCTAACGGACTACCAAGTTGGTAGTCTTGATACAATGTTTAGTAGTCTATGTGTCCTGGACTACTGCTAATTTGGTAGTCTTGATACAATGTTTAGTAGTCTATGTGTCCTGGACTACTACTAATTTGGTAGTCTTGATACAATGTTTAGTAGTCTATGTGTCCTGGACTACTGCTAATTTGGTAGTCTTGATACAATGTTTAGTAGTCTATGTGTCCTGGACTACTACTAATTTGGTAGTCTTGATACAATGTTTAGTAGTCTATGTGTCCTGGACTACTGCTAAGTTGGTAGTCTTGATACAATGTTTAGTAGTCTATGTGTCTTGGACTACTGCTAATTTGGTAGTCTAGATACAATGTTTAATAGTCTGTGTCCTGGACTACTGCTAATTTGGTAGTCTAGATACAATGTTTAGTAGTCTATGTGTCCTGGACTACTGCTAATTTGGTAGTCAAGATACAATGTTTAGTAGTCTGTGTCCTGGACTACTGCTAATTTGGTAGTCTAGATACAATGTTTAGTAGTCTGTGTCGTGGACTACTGCTAATTTGGTAGTCTAGATACAATGTTTAGTAGTCTGTGTCCTGGACTACTGTTAATTTGGTAGTCAAGATACAATGTTTAGTAGTCTGTGTCCTGGACTACTGCTAATTTGGTAGTCAAGATACAATGTTCAGTAGTCTATATGCCCTTGACTATTACCAATTTGGTAGTCTAGATACAATGTTTGGTAGTCTATATGCCCTTGACTACTGCCAATTTGGTAGTCTAGATACAATGTTTAGTAGTCTATATGCCCTTGACTATTACCAATTTGGTAGTCTAGATACAATGTTTGGTAGTCTATATGCCCTTGGCTACTGCCAAGTTGTTAGTCAAGATACAATGTTTAGTAGTCTATATGCCCTTGACTATTACCAATTTGGTAGTCTAGATACAATGTTTGGTAGTCTATATGCCCTTGACTATTACCAATTTCGAGCCTTGCCCCATGACAAGAATTGGTAGTCTGTAGACACAGGACTACTGTTAATTTTGATTCCTGTGTGTAGTTTTCTAGACATGGTTTATTGGTGGGTGTGTTTTGTCAATAATTTATAGTATTTAATGTGGTTCGTAAATTTATTGGATAAATTTGTAAATAGCTTTGATTTATCGATTGGTGTATTGATTAGTTTGTCATAGATTACTTGCTTGATAGATTATGTTTAGGTGTTGATATGTAGGTTTCTAGGTAGGGTTGGGTATGCACATATATGTATATGTATACAGGCAGACAGGCAAGCAGACAAATACATACATGCATGCATGCATGCATGCCTGCCTGCCTGCCTGCCTGCCTGCCTACCATACATACATACATACATACAGACAGACAGACAGACAGACAGACAGACAGACAGACAGACAGACAGACAGACAGACACACACACACACATATATACATACACACACACACATACACACACACACACACACACACACACACACACATCTTATACATAGGAGAGTAGACTCTTAGATATAACCACCATACCGTATACAACGTTGCTATATTCTTATCCTATGCTTGGTTACACATGGCATGGTTCCCTTGTCAAGAATGCCATTGTTTGTCTAAGATTTGTTAGTAAGTTAAAGGGTGTTAGTCAGGGTGTTAGCTGGCTTTTAAAGGTGGATGCCCTTATCCTATATAGTAAAAGTTTGTATTATATGGATTGGAGAATAGACTGGCTGTTAAGGTGAGTCACTGATGAAAAGTTATCACCAGCGTTTTGTTATTGAGTTAAAAAGGTGTTAGTTGAGGTGTTATCTGGCTTAAGGTGGATGTCCTTATCGTATAGTTTAAGTTTGTATTATATTGATTGGAGAATAGACTGGCTGTCCCTGAAGTCACCAGAGTTTTGTGAAAGGTGTAAGCAGGCATTACGGTGATTGGTTCTAATACAGTGTGTTGTATGGATGATGAATAGTCCATTTTTTAAGGTGGGTGGCAGTGTATGAAGAGTTAGTGTCACCAGAGGTTTGTCAGCTGAGTTGAAATCAAATGGTGTTTATACTATAGCTGACTTTTAATTAAGGTGTACTGCTTTATCATATATAAATATATATATGACTTTATTCCCAGATACAAAATAATACAAGTCAGTAAAGAAAGCATGATTACATAAATAAATGGGAAAGGGATCGAAAAACAGTTGCCTGTCAACTAATCTAGTCCAACCCCGCCAATAGTTACCTGTCAACTAATCTATAGTCCAACCCCGCCAATAGTTGTCTGTCAACTAATCTAATCCAACCCTGCCAATACATGCTGAACTTCATATACATTGTGTGTGTGTGTGTGTGTGTGTGTGTGTGTGTGTGTGCAGTGTGTGTCTGTCTGTGTGTGTGTGTGTCTGTGTCTCTGTGTGTGTGTGTGTGTGTGTGTGTGTGTCTGTGTCTGTGTGTGGGTGTGTGTGTGTGTGTGTCTGTGTGTGTGTGTCTGTGTGTGGGTGTGTGTGTGTGTGTGTCTGTGTGTGTGTGTGTCTGTGTGTCTGTGTGTGTGTCTGTGTCTGTGTCTGTGTCTGTGTCTGTGTGTGGGTGTGTGTGTAAATCATTGTGTATTGTAAGTGCTTGGTGACTTGTATTGAAATGATAACTTGAAGTACGATGATTTACTTAATAACAGAGTGTAGTCAGGAACACGGTACAAAAACTCATGGTCCCAGGAATGTTAGTCAAGAATGTATGCTATGCTGAACTTCGGATATCAGTGTATGCATGTCGTGTGTCACCCGGTGTCTGCGTCTATGTGTAAATAATCATGTAAGAAATGACTTGAATTGAAATGATAACTTGAAGTACGATGATTTACTTAGTAACAGAGTGTAGTCAGGAACACGGTACAAAAACTCATGGTCCCAGGAATGCTATTGTAGAATTTATGCTATGCTGATTGAACTTTGTATATGTACATTGTATGTACTGTGTGTGTGTGTGTGTGTGTGTGTGTGTGTGTGTGTGTGTGTGTGTGTGTGTGTGTGTGTGTGTGTGTGTGTGTGTGTGTGTGTGTGTGTGTGTGTGTGTGTGTGTGTGTGTGTGTGTGTCTATCCGTGTGTGTGTCTGTCTTGTCTGTGTCTGTGTGTGTATAAATCATTGTGTATATGCTGTCAGTGTGCGCGTGTCTATGTGTAAATCATTGTGTAAGTGAATCGAAATAACTTTGAATCCAAGTATGATGATTTACTTAGTAACACTATAACAGAGTGTTGTCAGGAACACAGTACAAAAACTCACAATCAGTCAATCAATCAATCAATCAACCAATCAGTGAATTTAGAAAGTGCCAGTTTCCACTACAATGTATAGTTAGACTAAATAACAACAAAGTCAGGAAAACATTACAATCACTAGTACGCTAGCCCAAGGAATACTGGATTTGCAGAATGTATTGTATACTCAACTTCATGTGTGTACATATACATATAGGAAATTCATTGTAAAATGTACTCCTACCAGTATTGCTATATCAATGTCAGTCCACAGGCTATCCTGGAGTCACCCAGGCCTGGCAAACATATAGCACCTGCAGGCTCAGTGTGAGGTATCGTCTCCGACTTTTTGAGTCATTACTCCTGGAGTCCCCACAAATTCGCATTCATTGTGTGAGTGAGACACGGCTGAGTGATACACGTACCCATCAAGTCTGTAGAACACTCACCCTGGGTTCGGGTTGGTCACAGAAAAATCCCCTGTTTCCAGTGGGAATGAACCTGTGACCTCCTGACTGCTAATCCTGTGCACTAACCACTATGCTACAGGGAGCCGGTAGTGAGGAAACATTACAATAACTTATAGTTGACAATAAATACTATAATTACATTTAAATAAAATTGTCGTACACTCGACTTCCTGTATGTGTATGTTTATAGGAAATGTAGAATGCATTACATGTCAGTGTCGTGTTTTTGCAAAGTTTTAATTATATGTACTAAGTATATATATAGAGTGTGTGTTGATACTAAATTTCCTGTATATGTATGTATAGGAAATGTAGAATATATTGCCATATCAATGTCCTGTTTTGCTAAGTTTTCAAAATCTGGTAATTGCAGACGAACACATCTGGTATTTTTTCCATTTTCACTTAGTGACAGCGTGTAGGCAGGAACATTGTACAATAACTCATAGCCCAAGAAATACCGTTGTATTTATACAGAGTGTGTTGATACTAAACTTCCTGTATGTCTGTGCATATAGGAAATATGAATATATTGTCATATCAATATCGTGTTTTTGCTAAGATTTTAAAACAGAGACAACCATATCCGATGTATTTCCATTTTCATTTAGTAATAGAGTGTACTCGGTAGTCAGGAAAAGATTACAATAATTTATAGTCCATGGAATATTATTATTACATTTTTAATAAAATTGTGCTACACTCGACTTCCTGTATGTGTGTATGTATAGGAAATGTAGAATGTATTGCCATATCAATAATAATAATAATAATAATAATATTTATTTCTTATAGAGCGCATTACATTAAAACAATCTCAATGCGCTGAACAAAAGTATAAAATTATTCTAAAATGTACAGATACACAAGTATAAACATGATATGAAACAAGATAAAAATACAAAGACACAGAATGACATTTAAAAACTGAAATGTAAAAAAGTTAAAAATTAATAATAATGAGATCTAAAAAGATGATATTTTAAGGCAGATTTAAAACTGTTCAAAGTGTGTGAAGAACGAAGACATGATGGCAGGGCATTCCAAAGGCGTGGGCCAATATCATGTTTTTGCTAAGTTTTTATACCTGGTAATAGAGAAGAACACATCTGGTCCATATATTTCTATTTTCACTTAGTGCTAGAGTGTAGTGGATCTCTGTAGCATTTGTGTTTGTTTGTTTGTTTGTTTGTTTGTTTGTTTGTTTGTTTGTTTGTTTGTTTGTTTGTTTGTATTTGTCTGCATAACAGAAAATCGCTGGGAGGAATTCCCAGCACAAAAATTTATATTAAAAAAAAGGAAAAAAAAAAAGAGTGTAGTCAGGAAAAGCATACAGAACACAGAGGGCACTATTTGGCTACAAGGTCTATTGCATGATATTATAATGAATATACATTTTATATATTGCAGGTACAGTTAATCTAAAACAACAGATTTACAACAACAAAACAAAAATTTAAGGATTAGTTTGCTGTGTTGATTTATAGGAAGACCTGAGATAGCCCAAGGTAAGTAAACATTTGTACTACTTATTTAGCTCTGCTGTAAGCGACAGCTGAACAGCGCTCAAGGGTTTGGTCGATTCTCTGTCGTCATCAGTAGTTTATGACTGCCTCCAAGGAGTTAGATTCTTTTGAGTCAGCATTAATAGTTTTCTTGAGGGAGAAATGTCTTGTCTAGTCTGCTTATTTTGTTGAGATTGATACTGCCTGAATGGACTAAGTAAACACGGCGTACTAAAACTGTGGGGGGTTAAATGAAATCTAAGCCGTAAAATCTGAGTATCGTTTATATTAAACAACTTATTAACTTTGTAATTGTAATTGTAATTGTAATTGTAATTGTAATTGTAATTTTATTTACCCATCACAAAAAAATAATACATAACAATTGAAAGCATATAATACACAATGTGTGCATAATTGTATCAGAGCGGGCGAGAGGCTAGAAAATAGTTTCTATAACTAATCTAGTCTAGCCACTCAAAACTCATACACTAGTATAAATATTACAATGAAAAAAAAGATCAGGTGACTGGCTACAGAACAGTATCACTGAATAACAATAGTGGAAATGTATTGGTATTCTCTGTTTTTGTACCATGTGTAATGATATCACCATAAGTAAAATGTAAACTTTAAAAACTGAATATCGCTAGTAGTAAACAACTTATTAACTTTGTATGGCCATAGTACAGTATCACTGAATTACAACAGATATAGTGCTTTGGTATTCTCTGTTCCTTTACCATGTCTAATCATATCACCATATAAGTAAAATGTAAACTTTAAAAACTGAGTATCGCTAGTAGTAAACAACTTATTAACTTTGTATGGCCATAGTATAGTATCACTGAATTACAATAGATATAGTGCTTTGGTATTCTCTGTTCCTTTACCATGTGTAATCATATCACCATATAAGTAAACTGTAAACCTTAAAAATTGAGTGTCGCTAGTAGTAAACAACTTATTAACTTTGTATGGCCATAGTACAGTATCACTGAATTACAACAGATATAGTGCTTTGGTATTCTCTGTTCCTGTACCATGTGTAATCATATCACCATAAGTAAAATGTAAACTTTAAAAACTAAGTATCGCTAGTAGTAAACAACTTATTAACTTTGTATGGCCATAGTATATTATCACTGAATTACAACAGATATAGTGCTTTGGTATTCTCTGTTCCTGTACCATGTGTAATGATATCGCCATAAGTAAACTGTAAACCTTAAAAACTGAGTATCGCTAGTAGTAAACAACTTATTAACTTTGTATGGCCATAGTATAGTTGAATGACAATAGTGGAAGTGTTTTGAACTGTTCAATTCCTATATCATGCTTATAGTAAACAACTTATTAACTTTGTATGGCCATAGTATAGTTGAATGACAATAGTGGAAGTGTTTTGAACTGTTCAATTCCTATATCATGCTTATAGTAAACAACTTATTAACTTTGTATGGCCATAGCATAGTTGAATGACAATAGTGGAAGTGCCCTGAACTGTTCAATTCCTATATCATGCTTGTAGTAAACAACTTATTAACTTTGTATGGCCATAGTATTGTTGAATAACAATAGCAGAAGTGCTCTCTGAACTGTTCAATTCCTATGATATCATGCAGCCTTCAAGCATGACTTGAGTCTTTGATAAAACACCAATAACACACCCAAACAACAACTTAGGGTGTCAAAATGATCTATAGTTCAGGTCAAGTCAGGTTATTCCATGTCATATCAGGTCATTCCAGGTCACTTCAGGTCACATAGGAATCACTCTCACCCTGTCATACTAATTGAGTGAAGCAACTTACACATATGTTTAATAATGATTATAAAATATATTTATTCAGGGTAGATCAAATAAGTGTTACAACACTAAAGTAAATGAAACACTTCTTTCCATTGAGGTCCTCAAGCATCACTACATTAACAATCATACAGTGATAAAAGTAAGCATCACTGCATTAATAATCACACAAAATGATAAAAATAGGTGAAGTGAAACTCAATACACTAGGCGAAAAGGTAGATGAAAGGGAAAGCTACAAAACTGATGTACAGTCAGTCACAAACAAATCAGAATTATATCTGAAATGTTTCTTACAGAATGTGCTGAGTGTTTAGTAAAAATAGTTAATAGTTGTGAAGAACAGAGGCTAAGAACAACAATAAACAAAAGTAGGGTTGGTTCAGAAACATAGATGAAATGTTCTTGCAGAATGTGCTCAGTGTTTAGTAACAATAGTTAATAGTTTTAAAAGAAAAGAGGCTAAGAACAATAACAAACAAAACTGGTTTTGTTTAGAAGAAGTTGAAGTGTAGTTAAAATGTGTTTTGTTATGGAATGTTCTGAATCTTGAAAATAGCGTTCATGTACAAGAAGGCATTTTACTTTTTACTTATTTTATGCTTTTTGTTTTTCAGTGAGATATGTGATAATAAGTCATTAGTAAAAATTTCCAGGTTTCAAGTATGCTACGTAGTCAAGGTTTCATGAAAAGTGAAAGAACAGGGAGGCTAAAACCTATAGTAAACAGGGTGTAATGAAAGTGAAGTTGTTGGAATAGTTGTGGTTACTATACATACATTTCAAAATAGACTCAAAATAGTTGAAATATTTCCAACATGACTTCCATTCATTCTAAACTGGTATCTGTGTAGACTTGTACAATTGATTTGTCAGTGTCTTCTTCTCTCTTTCTGTATCTCCGACTTTTTCCTTTAATCCAACTTGATGATGGAAAGGTGATAAACAACACACAAGCAGTTCAAAGTTTTTAGCATTGAGCTTTTGATCTGTCGTAGTAACTTCATTCGTAGTCGACGACTCTCATCAGAATGACAGATTCCATGGCTTAAAACCCTTTCATGACTAGAGACGAGTTTTAAATAATATGGGGACCCAATTTATATGAATATTTTCATAATTACAATAATATTACTTTATTAGGAAGTAACATTTCTTTAATTCCAGTCTAAAATGAAGTTGATATATGCCAAAAACTTACATAAAACAAGAATTTTGTCCAAACAATTTTGGCGGGAATGTTTTCAGTATTGAAGGGGTTAATACAACAGTAGACTGTGTTGTCAGGCAATGAGGCCTGGCTGATAGCATGGCATGAATGTCATATCTTACGGACTAGTAGTACAGATGTGAGTGGTAGCTGATAGTGTGGCATGAATGTTGTATCTTACAGACTAGTAGTACAGATGGTGAGTGCTGGCTGATAGCATGGCATGAATGTCGTATCTTACATACTATAGTTACCACTATAACTATGGAATTTGTCATTCAGATGAGGATCGTCAACCAAGACAGATCAAAAGCTCAATACTAAAACTTTGAACTGCTTGTGTGTTATAACCTTGGTAAATCATTTGATCTACCAAGCTGATGAACATTTTTGGTCAAATAAAACTAGATGTTAGAGAATGTGCTAAAAGATGGTAGGTGGATAGGTAAATATATATTCATTGAAAGACCAAGAATTTCAACCCATTCATGAAAAGTCCTTTGAAGGTCTGGAAAATCCTAGAATTTCAAACAACTCCAAGGCTTGAATACTGTTGATGTAAGCACTTAAGCCTTGCTTTGTAATAGGGCTTGTATATATTTAAAAAGTCCCCTTGATGGAACTCAACCTAGTTTGACCCTTTCAGAATACTATTGGGCTATACCAAGTAGGAGAAACAGAGGGTGAATGCTACTAGCATACATTGATGATTGAGATGTCTTGGAGGTGGCTCTGCAATGTAGTTGTAACAAATTTACCTATATAACTCATAGTTTGACCCATTCACTGTACAATTGGGCTATACCAAGAAGTAAAGAGGGGTGAGTAACATACTGAGGTGTCTTGTACTAAGTTGTAGGTAGCTGTCAATCTAGGGGTACTAATATGCAATCTAGTTGTACATAACAAATACCCCTCTCTATAACTCAGCATAGATTGGCCCATTCAGAGAACAATTAGGCTATACCAAGAAGTGAAAACAGAGGGGTGAGTAGCATGCATCTTGGTGTCTTCTCAGTATACATATACTATATGTAACAAGTTCCCAATGGGGACATTGTTATAGTAGTGTAGTGTGTATTGTTACTAGTATACTAGTATAAAGTTGTATTTGGGTGGGTTGTTTTGTGTAGCCATACAAATCAATACAGGTACTCTTGTATGTAAAGGCGTGCATACAAAAAAAACGGGGCCGCCATGAGAGTAAAAATTGATTTTTCATGTCAGTGACAATGTATATAATACGTCATTGTGTATGTAGTCTGTATAGTAGAGTGAGTTGTACAACGTTTGTTGATACACTCCAGTGACAGTGTTGTACGCTGATGTCCAATGTATAGTTCACTAAATAACATACTCCGAGAGTGATCCAATTAACGGATGAAAGAACGTTGTCGCATTGTGAAAGTTATACTATAAGACGGCGTTGTAACACACTGTAAGTACAGTATGTATGTTATTATATCTGGTATGTTAGTTTGTTGAGTTAGGTCCCACCATAACAACTTAGGTGAGTCACACAATTCATTGACGTTGTAATACATAAGTATGTGCTCGGTTTATCTCTGGTACCTTAGTTTGTTGAGTTATGTCCCATCGTAACAACTAGTAGTTGAAAGTCATATGATTGAGTTGACATTGTAACATATTGTAAGTATGTATAAATATTTATGGGTTTTTTCAATGATGTAGACAGACTTGTTCAATGACCACAGTTGATCCTTTTCTTTGTATATAAAACCAAATCTCTCGGCTTTTATCAGTTGTTACTGTACACTCTCATGGTGGCGTAGACTTGTCTAATGACTGCAGTGGATTCTTCACTTTGTATATTGCAACCAAACCTCTCAGCTGTTATCAGCTGGTAGTGTTACAATGACTGCAGTGGATTCTTCACTTTGTATATTGCAACCAAACCTCTCAGCTTGTATCAGCTGTTAGTGTTACTATACACTGTCACGGTGGAATGACACAGACTTGTCTAATGACTGCAGTGGATTCTTCACTTTGTATATTACAACCAAACCTCTCAGCTTTTATGAGCTCACAGTTAATACTATACACAGTTTGGTTTGTTCAATGACAGCAATTGATTCTTTTCTTTGTGTATTTTGACCAAACCTGTCCACCATGATCAGCTGTTGGTATTCCAGGATCTGTTTACATGGTCATGGACTTGTTCAATGACCACAGATTATAGTACAAATATGTTGATAGTATTAATAGCTAATTATTGGTGTTTGGTAACATCAAAGGTTTGACAGTAAAAAGTATTGAGTAAACATGAACTTCCTTTCCATTCATGCCAGTGAATATTCTGACTCAACTACTTTAGATCTCTGACAAAATAGTGTTAAAAATTGAAGGAACTATGCTGAGAGAGAGGGAGAGAGAGAGAGAGAGAGAGAGAGAGAGAGAGAGAGAGAGAGAGAGAGAGAGAGAGAGAGAGAGAGAGAGAGAGAGAGAGAGAGAGACAGACAGACAGACAGACAGACAGACAGACAGACAGACAGACAGACAGACAGACAGACAGACAGACAGACAGACAGACAGACAGACAGACAGACAGACAGACAGACAGACAGACAGACAGAGACAGACAGACAGACAGACAGACAGACAGACAAATGGAGAGGGAGGGGGAGAAAGGGGAGAGTGGAGGAAGAGGAAAAGGGGAGACTGTGTGTGTGTGTGTGTGTGTGTGTGTGTGTGTGTGTGTGTGTGTGTGTGTGTGTGTGTGCGCGTGCGTGCGTGCGTCCCTGTGTGTGTGTGTGTGTGTGTGTGTGTGTATGAATGACTACATGTATACAGTGCAGGGTAGATTCCAAGGAGATACAAATAGCATACTTGTTAATAACTACTTTGTTGAAGGGTAACTTGTTGTGTTGGTGTTTACAGTAAATATGAGATCTTCTGTGTTGACTGGTAACCTATCTTGAGGTAGTGAGGTGTTCGTGCCAGCCTAGTGTTATCACTAAGCTAGTCTGGTGTTAACATTGGTTGGGTACACCTATGCATATACTGATATAGTAATTAGACTGTTATTATTAAATTATACCACAGTTGTGTGCATATGTGAGGAGTGGTAAGTCAAATTGGATTAAAAGACACACTGCCAGTGTACCGTCTAACACCAATTTGATATGCCACTGATGAACACGATTTCTAGTGACACACCAAAATTTGGTGTTCCCATATCTCTTACTATGTGGTGACTCACAAGAAATGCCAGTTTTCCTCATTTTGAGTCATTTGACTCACAACAAAATTTGGCTATCATTAGAGGGCACAATGTTCACTGCAGTTTAATACCTCCCTTTGAAAAATCAAAAGAATATAAAATAAAAAAGTTAAAAAAACAGACTAAAAAGAAAATGAAAATAAAAAATACAGAGTGGTAAAACCAGATTTACAGCTGTACTAGCAATGAAGATGGTTTATTGACAATACTTACAGTTATGTTGACAATAGACAAATATGTCTTCCATTGTCAATATTAGCTGATATCATGTATCTACAGTTTAAGTTTAAAAACAAATTTAGATAACTTTTTTAAAATGATAATGCAAACAGAGATTTGTCAATAATGAAGTTATCAGCTGTTTTCAGAATTGTTCAAATCTGTCATGGGTTCGGTGTTAATGCAAGGGGAAACTGGAGTACCAGGGAAAAACCTGCATTATTCAGTAGAGTCAAACTGAAGGACACCCTTCTTAATTACAGCATGGTAAAAGGCAAGTGGTTTAACCATTCAGCCACCAACATCATTCTTAAATGGTACTTAAATATCACGGCTGTGAATATCACAATCATTTTATTTATAGTGGGATTTTCAGACATTATTTCAAATACTATTGTTACTTACAAGGACACGTCATAAAGTGGTGAGACAAGTCCTTAAATATACTAGTACCCTAACAATAGCCATAAAGAAAATAAAAATTTATGGACATTTTGACCCGAGTCTGTCTGGATTCATTTACAGGTCAACCATGGATTAGAAGTTTTGGATTTATAAAATTAAGAGAAATTAAAATTTAGATGTGAAAACAGTTGTCTGGCAGAGGTATAGAAAGTTGGTCCAAAACAAAACAATAATCCACATGTAATTCTTACACTTTACTGATAAGATAATACTAACGTAAGAACCTGGGATTGAAACCCTGGCCTTTAACTGATAAGATAACACTAATGTGAGAACCTGGGATTGAAACCCTGGCCTTTAACTGATAAGATAACACTAATGTGAGAACCTGGGATTGAAACCCTGGCCTTTAACTAATAAGATAATACTAATGTGAGAACCTGGGATTGAAACCCTGGCCTTTAAGTTAAGATAACACTAATGTGAGAACCTGGGATTGAAACATATCCCTTTAACTGATAAGATAACACTAATGTGAGAACCTGGGATTGAAACACAGCCCATTAATAAGTGGAAGTACACTATAAAAACAACATCAAGTTTTAATGGGGTTATTTCCTAAGTAAAGAACAGTCATAAAATATATTGTCTCTGATAATAGACTCCCTGTCTGGTGGTACATGGTAGCTAACAAACTCTTGTCTCTGATGATAGACTCCGTGTCTGGTGGTACATGGTAGCTAACAAACTCTGTCTGGTGGTACATGGTAGCTAACAAACTCTGTCTGGTGGTACATGGTAGCTAACAAACCCTGTCTGGTGGTACATGTTAGCTAACAAACTCTCTGTCTGGTGGTACATGGTAGCTAACAAACTCTGTCTGGTGGTACATGGTAGCTAACAAACTGTCTGGTGGTACATGTTAGCTAACAAACTCTGTCTGGTGGTACATGGTAGCTAACAAACTCTGTCAGTTGGTACATGTTAGCTAACAAACTCTCTGTCTGGTGGTACATGGTAGCTAACAAACTCTAGTCTCTGATAATAGACTCCGTGTCTGGTGGTACATGTTAGCTAACAAACTCTTGTCTCTGATAATACACTCCGTGTCTGGTGGTAGCTAACAAACTCAGTCAAGTCAGTGTAAAATTCCAAGTTTAAAACGGTAACCATTGACTAGACCTTCAGTGAGATCTCAAGTTTAAATTTGAAGTAAATATAGTACCATCTGAAAGTGGTACCTTGAGTGAAGAGGTCAGATGGAAGTGAAAAATGAATAATTTGTTGAGGTACCTGGAAGGCTTGTAATATATATGCAAATAACTATAATTAGTTTTAATTAAATAACCCTCCCTACTTTGGTGAAGACAACTGCAGAGCCAATCATGAACAAGCAAATGACATCTGCTCCACACACACACACTTGCTGTAAAGTACTAAATAAAAAGAACTGTGTAACTGTCATAATTAGTAGATTGAGTGACAGGTTTGTTGAGAATAAAAAAGAAAAGAAAAAGGAAATTGCATCTTTGTACCATTGTAGACAAACTATCCTGACTAGAAAAATTCTCTTTTTTGTGGCCTACATTGATTCAGAAAAAAAGACAGGGAAGTAAAAAATGAATAATTTGTTAAGGTGCCTTGAAGGTCTGTAATATATATGCTAATGAGTTTAATTACTTGAATTACCATTACATTTTAATTATAAAATAAAATTGATGGGTAAGATTATTATTAAATGTTTCCGTTGACTTATGAATCAAACTAAGAATCAATTAACAGTACAGCCTTCGTGATTTTCACAGTCATAAAAGTAATTTTGAAATGATGAATATCGATTTACATCCTGTGTAGCCTGGAGGTACATGAATGAATGGTTTCTACTACTGAACAGCTGGTAAGAGTGGATATCAATTTAAAGCATCCATTAATATTTATCTGTAATACAGCTCAAAAAATCATTTTCTAGCCAAACTAACATCAGTATGATCAGGCTAGCCGTGGGCTAACATCAGATGAGCGTAATGCACCATTGCACTATGTCGCAGAGCTCAACAAATGGACATCGTTCGTTTAGGTCAAAACTGTTGTTTTGCCTTCGTTGTGATCAGTGTGCCCTTCTCATGAAAGCCGATTTTTTGTTGTTGAGAGTCAAAATGAGAAAAACTGGCATTTCTTGTGAGTCACCCCATAGTAAGAGATAGGGGAACATCAAATTTTGGTGCATCACTAGAAATTGTGTGCGTCAAATTGGCTTAGAGGGCACACTCACCACATAGTAAGAGATATGGGACACCACATTTTGGTGTGTCACTAGAAATTGTGTGCGTCAGTGGCACGTCAAATTGGCTTAGAGGGCACACTCACCACATAGTAAAAGATAGGAGAACACCAAATTTTGGTGCGTCACTAGAAATTGTATCAGTGGCACGTCAAATTGGCTTAGAGGGCACACTCACCACATAGTAAAAGATAGGAGAACACCAAATTTTGGTGCGTCACTAGAAATTGTGAGTATCAGTGGCACGTCAAATTGGCTTAGAGGGCACACTGGTTGTGATGTAGAAGTAACAATTTGGTAAAACATTACTTGTTGTTACTTCTTTACTCCCATAATGACAACTTTTGATCCAGCTATCAACAGTACTATTATGTACTGTTTTACAGTATTTTACGTTTGTTTTGTTTTGTGACTTGTGTCAGCTGTCTTGTTTTGCCATAGTTGTATTGTCACAGGTTGTGTATCTTTTTAAAATTTTTGTTATAACATGAGTCATAGATAATTTGTAACATTTGTCATGCTATCAGCGTATTCTATTTGGTTCTATTTGTGCGTGCGAATATTAGAACTTTTCACATGTATAACCGTTAATCACGCGCGGTTGTCGTTCTGTTCCATTACATTCAGATATATTCAGGTGTTTACCTAATAATGTCTGAAGCTTGCCGATAAATACCTTGATAAAGAATTTTTATTCGAAACATCGGATTTTACATCTATTTTTTTACTTCGGATTGACTTACAAGTTCCATATGCATTTCTTTATGCTATCAGGATAGGACTGTATTGTGTTCTGTCAGTAAAGTCAACTGCGATGTTTTGCTGTAGTTGTGATGTGGTATATTGTTTGCTTCAGTTCTGTGATTCATGTCAGCCGTGTTGTTTGACACCATGATGTAGAAATAACAGTTGTTGAAAAGTTACTGGTAGGTGATGTAACTTTGGTCATGCTATCAGCAATGGACTATATTGTTTACATCACTTCTGTGACTACAAACTCTCAGCTGTGTCAATTTACCATAGTTGTGATGTGGTCTTGCTATCAGCAATGGACTATGTTGTGTTTTCTGTGACTCAAGTCAGTTGTGGTGTTTTGCCATAGCTGTGATATGGTCATGCTATTAGCAATGGATGACTATGTTGTGTTCTGTGACTCAAGTCAGTTGTGGTGTTTTGGCATAGCTGTGATGTGGTCATGCTATTAGCAATGGATGACTATGTTGTGTTCTGTGACTGAAGTCACCTGTGTTGATTTACCATAGCTGTGTTGTGGTCATGCTATCAGCAATGGACGACTATGTTGTGTTCTGTGACTCAAGTCAGTTGTGGTGTTTTGGCATAGCTGTGATGTGGTCATGCTATCAGCAATGGACTATATTGTGTTCTGTGACTTCAGTCAGTTGTGGTGTTTTGCCATAGCTGTGATGTGGTCATTCTATCAGCAATGGACTATCTTGTGTTCTGTGACTTCAGTCAGTTGTGGTGTTTTGCCATAGCTGTGATGTGGTCATTCTATCAGCAATGGACTATCTTGTGTTCTGTGACTTCAGTCAGTTGTGGTGTTTTGCCATAGCTGTGATGTGGTCATTCTATCAGCAATGGACTATCTTGTGTTCTGTGACTTCAGTCAGCTGTGTTGATTTACCATAGTTGTGATGTGGTCATGCAATATGGACTACATTGTGTATGTTGTGTTTTGTGACTGTCAGTTGTGGTGTTTTGCCATAGTTGTTTACATCAGCTCTGTAGTCAGAGTCAGCTGTGTTGTTTTGCTATCATTGTGAAGTGTGTATTATAATAGTTGTTCTAATCCAACTGTACACCTATTGTATAAACTACTAATCATAAGCTGTGGATTGTCTTGTTGTTATTGAAAGCTACCACAAGAAATATTGATTTTTTAGGCCATCAATAGAATTGTCCTTGAGACTGTAGAGAGACCTGTATGTTAGATAACCACGCTAGATAATTAATAGTATACTGTATTGTACTAGAGAGTCACCATCAGTTTGGATGTAAAAACAGCAAAAGTGTATCATCCTTAACCACTAGCTTCTTCACGACTGTGCTTAACGGATGTCCCTGCACAGGTATATGGTTACCGTACAGCTGATTAGGTAATTAATTTCTTAAACTAACAGTAAGAGCTAATCAGGGAGCTCGTTTTATTTAGCATGACCAGCGGGAAAATTGTTTCGCAAGACAGAAAAAAAGAAAGAAAGAAAAACAATGCAGAATGGTAAAGCACTATAAAACCATAGACAGTGGAGAAGATGAAACTGACACTACAGACACTATGATACAGGATTTCTACTATGGTGGTATGGCCACTATAGCTGATAGAGGGCGCTATTTAAAAATGTCAACAAGAATGCATGTTGGCTCATGAATGAATGGGTACAATACAGTACAACTAACTTTGAAGTACATGTCTATTTATCTATAATCTGGTCGTTCTGAGTCAAGATAATAAATATGTTTACGTCACTGTTCTGCTGTGTTGAAATATGAGTCAAAACATTCAAAATTGCTATTACTTTCCCTCATTTTTCTTTGATATTACTGGCACTGGTATAATTATGTTATTCTCCAATATTTTTCTTCATTCAGCTGGAATATACTCGTGACCTAAGGGATGTCATTACTCGTCTACTTGTAGCGACTCATAGTGAGAAAGACCCCTTAGGTCACTCATATTTTCCTTGACTAAACAAAGAAAAATATTGGGGAATAACATTTAATTGTTAATAAGGAGAACTTCCTGTTGGAATTCATGTTGAATTAAGAGTTATGGGGAAGATGTTTTCTCACTTACGTGTCAGATTATTGCAATAGTTCCTAATAATTAAATTTAAACAATACACTTACATTCCATTGATATGTAGTTAATGATCAGGGAATATTTATAACTGTGTCTCTATTTGTTAGTGAAGATAATATACTACAGGAGGTGTTACCAATCTCTGAGCCACATTGTGACAAAAAAGAATTCATTAAAATAAAACAAAAACAATTGTGGTTCACAATAATTGAAGTTAAACAGTAGACATGCATGTCATTCACATGTATATGATGTAGTTAATGATCAGTGAATATTTATAACTGTGTCTTCATTTGTAGTGAAGATTATATACTACAGGAGGTGTTATCAGTTTGTATCCCTATTGTGAAAAAATTAGAATTCATTAAAATTGAACAAAGATTTTTATTACATTACATTAGCTATTCACTATTGTGGTTCACAATAATTAAATTTAAACAATACACTTACATTTCATTGACATGTAGTTAATGATCAGTGAATATTTATAACTGTGTCTCTATTTGTTAGTGAATATTATATACTACCGGAGGTGTTACAAATCTCTAAGCCCCATTGTGAAAAAATTAGAATTGATGTATATTGAACAAAGATTTTTACCACATAATACCATCTGTTATTGTAGTGGTTCACAATAATTGAATTTACAACACACTTACATTCAATTGAAATGTAGTTAATGATCACTGCATATTTATAACTGTGTCTTCATTTGTTAAAGTGAACATGTTTACTTCACACCAAATGAAATCAAACTGTGTGTGTATTTTTCTTTTCTTCTGAAAGTTCATTGTATCCCATTATCGATTTGAAATCTAGAAACATGTACAAGCCATGGACAAGACTAGTTCCACTGAACTATTTCCATGGTCAACATCAGATAACAATTATGTATTTCTTTTGTATTCATTTTGTATATTTGTATCATATGTTTCTTTGAAAGTTATGTGTGAAGATAAAAGTTATGTGTGAAGATAACGTAGTGTAAAATCGGAATACAGTGTTCAGGAACCAGACTAATGTACATGTAATAGACATGTAGTGTAATGACTACTACATATTTATAACTGTGTCTTCATATGTTAGTGAATAAGTTGACTTCACACCAACTTTAATTAAACCATTATATTGTTATCTTTCGTTTGTTTTTCAATTACTGTTTAGTTACACAGGATGTACTCTTAATGAAAGCCTTTCCTGTTGTGCAAAACATTGAGACTGATTTACAATGAGAGTGAAAATACATTATTTAGTTTCTATAGTCAGCTAATCAGGAATCGAAATTAACAGTAGTCCATGTCCACAGACTACCAATTCTTGTCATGGGGCTACCATGATTTGTAGCTGGTAGTCCCATGTCCACAGACTACCAATTCTTGTCATAAGACTACCATAGTTTGCAGCTGGTAGTCCTGTGTCCACAGACTACCAATTCTTGTCATAAGACTACCATAGTCCCATGCCCACAGACTACCAATTCTTGTTATGGGGCTACCATAGTCCCATGTCCACAGACTACCAATTCTTGTCATGGGGGCTACCATAATTTACAGCTGGTAGCCCCCTCAGGCTACCAGTGTACCACTGATTATGTGATGAGAGTTTTACACTAGTTTTACTAGATTTCCATTCTAGTAATGTCCAACAAAGTTTCACAATTATTGTTGGTAACAATAGTAGTTTACAAGGAGGCTAGACTAAATTACAAACTTGTAAAAGAAATTGTACCCCATTGTAGAAGTTAATGTTGAAACGTAAAAAGTAATTTTCAAGAAGTTGTATAATCAGTGTCTGAGTCAATCATACTACCCTTTTACTTTTGAAAAGTGGATTAGTCTTGTATATAAATGTATGTGATGGATTAGTCCATTATAAGGAATGTAGGGGTGCATAAGGGTGTAAGATCTGCAATGCTAAATGTGATACAGGAAAGTTTTACAGTGTTTGAGTCAATTTACTAACCAATACCAACCCTTTTACTTTTGGAACATGGGATTATAAATGTATATGATGGATTAGTCCATTATAAGGAATGTAGGGGTGGTTAGGGTGGAAGATTTACATTCTTGCTATTGTTAAAAGAAATGTTTAACAAAGTTTCACAATTAGTGTTTGTGACAAGAAACGAGTTGTGATTTACAAGGACACTAGACTAATTGCAAACTTGTAAAAGAAACTGTACCTCATTGTAAAAGTTACATGTAATGAGTGAGTGGGAAATGTAAGCTGCTTAGGGACCGTCCTACAATGTTGCACAAGCTCAAGGTAAATGAAGTGAAGACTTTTGGAAAGGTGAAGGTAAATAACTGCTTCTAAGGTTTTTATGTTCAAAGAAAGAGGAGGGAGGGAGGGGGAGGGAGGGAGTGAGGGAGAGAGAGAGAGAGAGACAGGAGGGAGGGGGAGAGAGGTAGAGAGAGAGGGGGGAGAAAGAGAGGGAGAGAGAGAGGGAGGGAAAGAGAGAGAGAAGAGAGAGAGAGAGAGAGAGAGAGAGAGAGAGAGAGAGAGAGAGAGGAAAGAAGGAGGGAGGGAGGGAGGGAAAGAGAGAGACAGACCCTCACCAACCCCCTTCCTCCTAAATGAACATTCACAAGTTAGACATCAACACATTTGTATGATTATGTAAACCATGGTGAAAATTGGTTTATGGTGCTAAAAAACTGTTGATTTCAGACCCCTTTCTCCTATTAAATAAAAAAAGTTCGTTTACTGAGCTTGTGTGACATTGTGTGACTGTCCCTTAGTCAGTGGGAATGTAATCTGGTAAACACTCTAACCGTTTTATTGTTACACATGTCGTTTTCAGTCTCAAACAAGTTTTACAGACCCTCACCAACCCCCTTCCTCCTAAATGAACATTCACAAGTTAGACATCAACACATTTGTATGATTATGTAAACCATGGTGAAAATTGGTTTATGGTGCTAAAAAACTGTTGATTTCAGACCCCTTTCTCCTATTAAATAAAAAAAGTTCGTTTACTGAGCTTGTGTGACATTGTGTGACTGTCCCTTAGTCAGTGGGAATGTAATCTGGTAAACACTCTAACCGTTTTATTGTTACACATGTCGTTTTCAGTCTCAAACAAGTTTTACTTAGTAGTGAAATTTCTACTCACAGAGTCAAAATATTTCTCAGAAGTGAATCCCACATTTTCACCAATGTCTTGTGAGCATCGAAATATTTTGACTCTGTGAGTATTTCATTACTAACTATGAACCCAGAGACCATGAACATTCATTCTCACATGTTCTACTAAGTTGTATACATTGTTGTGAATGGATTTAAGACTATTTATTTTCCATGGAATTGTGCCAAGATTTGTGGCAAGGATGTCATCCAGTGAAAAAAACAATAAGAAGGTTAAAAAAAAAAGTGCATGAGGAAGAACTTCTAGTCTATCTTAGACATTAGTTTTAAAAAATTGCACAATTTGTACCGGAAAGGGTTTAAAATTCATGAACAACAGCCTGTGATCGGTAAAAGTTCTTTAGACAGTTTATTCTCTTTCCTTTTGTTTACTTTTCCATAGTATTCCTGCACTGATCCTGGCACAATACCACAATTGACAATGGAAACAGTTACAAATTCCATACGTAAATATAAAAAGTGAAAGTTTCGATCAAAATACACTTGAAAAACTTTGCCCCTTTCCTGTGTTTTCCATGGTATTCCTACCACTAATACTGACATAAATCCACAGGTGACAACAAGAACATTTAAAAATTCATTAATTTATGTATATTCTGAGAGTGTACAGGGCTCGGAATCAACAGTAGTCACATGTCAAAAGACAGTAGCCCACTAAGGCTAACACTGATTATGTATGGTTTCAAGGATGGCAGATTTACAAACATTATTTTAATAACACACACACACACACGCACGCACGCTCGCATGCACGCACGCACGCACACACACACACACACACACACACACACACACACACACACACACACACACACACACACACACACACACACACACACACACGTATTCCCAATAGAGTAACTCTGTTTTCAGTTCAGGAATATAGGACTATTAGTCACCATCCTTGGGCTACCACTTTCTGAAATTGGTAGCACACTGGAACTACCAAGGAAAAAAAAGTCAATTTCAAGTCCTGTGTATTAAAGTTAGTTCACATGAGTACACAGCACACACTCAACATATTACATGGACTACTACGATGATCTTATTTTTTTAAATAGATAAGTTCTCATACTACATACATGTATATTCTATTTGAATAGTGATTTTTTACTTGAACCAATTACAATAGTGACACTCCTAATTTTCGCTAAATGTAAATATTTTGTGAGTAAACAGAAATTGTTTATGTATCGCCACAGGATTACCAATTCAGAAAATCTAGTGAAGTGCAATGACAAACATAAACTTTATTTTGAATTGCCAGAGGGCTGAGTCAATCTCTTTAAGGCCCCCCCCCCCCCCCTCCCCCCAAAAGGAATTGTTTCTGGTCAGCGTGAGCATCACTTAAATACCCTTGCATTAGTCTTTTTTTTTCGTGTTTGTCCAGCCCATGCACTCTGCAGATCGGGGGGAAACACTAAAAATAACCCTCCGTACTTCAATGAAGACAACTATAGAACCAATCAGGTGAATCATGAACAAGTAAATGACATCTGCCCCCCACATACACACTTACTGTAAAGTGCTAAATAAAAAGAATAGTAACTGCTATAAATAGTAGACTGAGTGACAGGTCTGTTGAGAAAAAAAAATTGCGTCGTCGCACCAGTTTCGACAAACTGTTATCACCAGAAATAATTCTTCTTTTTTTGGCTTAACTGCAGAGATTACGTGACTTGAGATGAGTAGATGGCAGTAGAGGTTGTGTGTCTTTGTTTGAATGTCATAATACCAAGGGTTATCTTATGGTATGTCATTCAATAGGTAACACACACTGTATGTTCATTCTGTTGTACATGATTAATGGTTTCTGTTAGTTGGACGAAGTAGGTCAGAAATCCAGGGATACACTGACTTCAAAACTAAGAAGTAAATTGGTATCTGATATGCTTGAATTAGTAACTATTTAGCTTAAAATAAACCAAATTGTTTGGTTCTGGTTACCTGACCCCATCTAATTTTTCACTGTCGACCTAGGCCTAAACATTTGTTTACATATTTGAGAACAAAAGTAACAAAATCGCAAAAAGTCTCACAAGAAATAGTGGATGCGAAAACTGACATCAACTTAAAAAAAGACAATATAAAACTGTTCTTCCAATCTGTAATGGCTGTATATCTGATGAGAAGAAACCAATAACACAGACCATATGGAAAACAACGGAAAACATAACTACCTGAATTAGACACTAGACAAAAATATGTAAAAGAAAATAAAAGAAAAAAATCTACCTACCCCACCTATTTTAAAATTGAGCGTAATTGGAACCATGCAATTTTTTTTGTTAGACCTTACCAATGTATAACATGATTGACAAAGGTTATAACACACAAGCAGTTCAAAGTTTTTAAGCAATGCACTGTCGATCTGTCTTGTAAGATGATCCTCATCAGTACTATTAATTTTTGAACTGCTTGTTCGTGTTTCCATGGTTCTTGATTATTTTAGTTAAAATACTGAATGTGAATATCTGAAGGAATTGAGTAGATTTCACCAGATAAGCCTTCTTTGTCATCAAAAAGAAAACTATAATTTGCAACCAGACAATTGAAAATATGTTTGGATTATTTTATTTTAGCAGATTTGTCAGTTTTGACTGACAGCCATCATCACCATGGTGATAGTGATGCACAGTTTGATTGACATATGTTGAAGACTTGGTATCCAAGATGGCTGACTCCGAGTTCTTAGATTTAGATGATGTGTCCACCTCTCCTAAACATGTACAAAAGGAGGTAAGAACAAAATTTATCATATACCCAGTATTGCTTCCCACGCAATTCAATGGAGAGCACACGCATCAAATCCAGGCAATAATTTTCCATATCACGCCCTGGGACAGTGTGCCCTCTAAGCCAAATTGACTTGCCAGTGACGCACACAATGTCTAGCGACACAGCAAAAATTGATGTTCCCCTATCTCTTACTATGTGGTGACTCAAAAGAAATGTCAGTTTTTCTCATTTTGACTCACAACAACAAAATTTGGCTATCATTAGAGGGCACACCATTACAATTCTGCTGATGCTAAAAGTAACACCTTTTAGCACCTTCTTACACCTGTACCCATATGGTGAATAACGCCACCAGCCTACGCTTTGGGGCTATGTGTAAATAAAACTTGTTTGTCTAAACTAAGCATCTTGCTGGAACTCGTTGACACCTCTCAATCCGATAATTGTCAGTAGTTGTACCTCAGATCACAGACAAGAAACTGTGTTCCTTGTCTGTGCTCAGATGTTGTACCATGGCTGACAGTCCTGCTTGCAGACGGTGCACGCGTTTCGCTCAACACCGTCCTACGAAAAGTAACCGTCCTATAACGAGTGCGAAAACAAAATACTTTCGCACCAATAACAAAATAATTACATATAAATTTATAATATATATTACTATCAATATTAGCAATCGGTCGAATATGTACTCATTTTACATCTTTTTGACGATAGTAGTCGCTGGTACGATCACAAAAAGTGTCGAAATCGGAACTTTTCCAGTTCCGACTGATTTCAAAGTCCCGCCTTTGATCGGGCGTCCACTTGGGCATAAATTACGATTGAACTTGTGATTTCGGGATTTCTGGTCCTCCGGACTGGGACTAGTACTTTTGTAGCCAAGGCGAGGTAAAATTACTAAATAGTCGATTTATTGCTGATATTTGAACACAGATGCGTTAAATCTTTAGTTACTAGCGTTTCAGGTAAGCCCAGGTTTCACAACTGTCTCTTTGTAGGCGACTTACTCCGTATGCAAGCAGGGCGACATGGACCCTCAGACCACTAGTGGTCAACCGGTCTGAGATGGATCATAGACCCTACGAAATGGATGTAGCCTAGTAGAAATGTCTGTATTTGTGAACAGTAAGGAATGTCTCTCAGATAGACTGTGTCCATGACAACAATGTTGTGTCAATCAAGGCCTCTTCGCAGGTTTGTGAAAATGATGCTGGGGACTAATCTCCATTTCAAAAAGGGAAGTTTTTCTAACTGAAAAAGGTGTTTGTCCTGAATGTTCGATAACTTGCATTTCCGTCATTTTCTCGTCTCTGTTAATTTTAGCGACGAAGGGATATGATATTCTATAGAACGCCTTTTGTTTTATCAATTACAAACAATAGCATGTGAAGGGCGATATAATGTTGCCTTGTCCGAGAAACGGGAAGTACACTAGCTGTTTTCACTTCACTGCTCACACTTACATTGAAGAGCTATGTAGTCAGTAATCTTGGCTAGTCTATTCTATTGTCAAACAGAATTTTCCCTCAAATTCAACATCACTGTCAGAATATATTCGAGAAAGGTTTACAACGTTTATACTTTATTCATCCTGGATTCAATAGCAAGTGTACATTCTTTGATCACGGATTTGCGAGTGCAAAACATTATAAAAGCACGGGACTGCAATTTTGTGTTCTTTGTCTGTGTAACCTCAGACCACTGAAAATATTCATTAGTGGTCTGAGTCTGAGTTGGAACACATCTCCGTTTATAGTCTAGTTGTGTGTATTCACTAAGCCGTTTCAATATAATAATCATATGGACGTTTTATTTTCAACATCACGCAAACCATTGGCCTCTTTTCATGGTAGCGATTAGTCTATCTGCTAGACCTCGGATGTTCTTCCGATACAATACGACACACGACCGAACATCGCTATCGAGGATGGAACATCCAAGGCAAGCCCTCACTGCGAACTTCGTTCGCTTATAGTATCGAAAGGAAGCACGAACATCTAGCAGCAAGACTAGGTAGCGATTTCACAGACGCCAACAAAATCGAATTTTAGACTCTAATATTACTCTTCGCACGTACAGAGTACTTTTTATAGGATAATATCATAAAAAGTGAATCAGAGCAAGCATCTAACCTAGAGTCTAAAATTAGATTTTATCCGATAATGGATAGTTGTGTAATGTCGCGTCTTCATGGGGTCAGGTGTAAAAAAGACGGGTCAAAGTTTGGAAATGTGCACTCAGAGAACTGCGACACAACTGCTGACAGAGTTCTCAAATCATATTTCAGAGCTAAGGTAGCTATTGTCCTGCGTGTTCATTATAAAGCAGCCAAGTTCGCGTCACAATTTGTAAAATAACGCTACGACATTATACTAAACAATAAAGAATAAATAAGCCTTTGAAGTTTCTGTGCTCCTACTATAAATACTTCCTATGAATCTGGCCACAGCTACTCATGTCCTAGTCTAGCTGCTAGACCTCAGGTGTTATTCCGAATTTACAATACGACAAGGATGGGCGTTTGCCATCACAGCGAACTTCGTCGGGAGAAAGCCCGAACGTCTAGCAGCAAGACAACTTTCTATAGTGGTCTGAGTGCACAATGCATACAATGAAAAGATGGAAAAGAAGATTATGCAAATACCCGACACTTCTTTATTTCTGTTGATATAGATGATGAGGCCAATTAACACATTTCTACCAGCTTAGCATATTAACTAACCTCGGATTTTCGAGGTTGGGAAGTTCTCAATTGGTCATACTTTAGCATCGGAGAGAATTGTAATGACTGCCCTGGGACACATTACCCAAATATGGCAAAGTATGTTACTGTAGGTAGTGTGTCTAGCATCTACATATTTCTTGACTCACAAATTCTTTTGTACAACATAGTCATATCAGATTTAGGTGTTAAAGTGATCATTTGTATAAAAAAAAAATTTTAAATGTTGTTTCTGAATTTTTTTTTATTGAATTTAAACTTCATTTCAGATCAAAAGAATAGAAATAAAGGTTTTCATGATATTCATGTCAAAATTTGCTGTAAAAAGTGGTTATTTGTACAATATTTATTTTTTTTTTTAGATTCTGAATTTTTTGTTGAATCTAAACTTTATTTTAGATCAGAAGAATAGAAATACAGGTTTTCATGATATTCATGTCAAAATTTGCTGTAAAAAGTGGTTATTTGTACAAAAAATGTCAAAATTGAATCACATTTGACGTCTGCTAATGCATGAAGACGTAGAGATAAAAATCAGAACGTAGAGTACAATGATCTGTAGTTTGGCCAATACAATAGAGATTATTGGCAGTGTGCCAGAGTACCTTGAAACTGATCCAAGTTGGTTCTGTAGTTGGATATATAGTGTATTCGATTCATGATGGTGCTGGGGTGTCATGAAACTGATGTAAATCAGTCTTGTAGTGGACACATAAAATGTATTCATGGTGTATGTCAATTGGTTTTACTAGTAAGGATTAACTTAACCATTGCTTTGACCTGGTCAATCCAACCATGAAATTCCATCACTCCGGTTTTGTGCAAGGTATGCACGTAAAAGAGTTCAGAATTAAACTTAATTCTAGACGGTGTTGTTGTCGTACTTATCACAGTCTCGTCGCAACTTTAGGCGCTATCACACTTTGAATCTGGTAACTGCAGTGTCGTCTCATACAGGTAACGTTTGTACGAGTCAACCGCGCTGAAGTATATAATATGTAAGTGATTTTTTTCACTGTAGAACTTTATGTAGTTCACAGTTCACTGTTCTACAAGGACACATTTAACAATTTTTTTTACTTTTCCAACTTTTTGAAAGATTTCAACTTTCTTTTAGACTAGAAGCAATGATTTAATCCTTTCCAATGATTTGTCATCAAAATTTTGGTTTGAAAGCTGTCAAATTTATCCAAAATTTGATAAAAAATATGTAGATGCCAGACACACTACCTACAGTGTACAGGTCCTAATACTGATTTGCTAGGCCAGTGTCAGCTTGGTGTTATTGGTAACACACAGGGCTGGTACAGGCATTAACCCTTCCAGTTACAAATACATACTGGTGAGGTGTTAGCCCAGGTGTTAGTGTCAGCACTGAGCTAGAGTGGTGTTAACACAGGGCTGGTGCCGGTATTAACCCTTCCAGTTGCTAACACATACTGGTGAGATGTTAGTGGAGGCCAAGAGTTAGCACTGAGCTAGTCTGGTGTTAACATAGGACACAGTGTTGCAGGTATTAACCCTTCCAGTTGCTAACACATACTGGTGAGGTACCTAGGTATTAGTGTCAGCCTAGTGTTAGCACTGAGCTAGTCTGGTGTTAACATAGGACTGGTGCAGACATTAACCCTTCCAGTTGCTAACACATACTGGTGAGGTGTTAGTACCAGCCTAGTGTTAGCACTGAGCTAGTCTGCAGCTGGTAGCCCACTTCGGCTATCACTGATTATGTGATGAGGATGGAAGATTTATGGACATGAAAGTATTAATAATACAACTATTTCCAATAGAGGAAATTGATTTTCAGTTCAGGAATATGGGACTATTGGTCACAATCCTTGGGCTACCACTTCTAGAAATTGGTAGCCCACTAGGACTACCAAAGAAAAAAGTTAATTTTGAGTCCTACATGAGTCATCAAATTATTATTTATTATTTGTTTATATTATAGGAAGTGGACACTGCAGCAGAAGAGTATGATTTAGATGATTTTAATCAAGATGATCACAATGATTTCTACGAAAATCATTTCACACAAGTTTCTAGGAAGATTTTGAATGACCCATCACAGAGTGTTATAGGTGAGTATATTCTTTCACACAAGTACCAGAGATTACTTGCACTGTTGGTTGGACATACAAAGTGGTATTTTCACTGTAGTACGTATGTATCAGAGATTACTTGCACCAGTGTATGATCGATATATTAAGTGGTATTTTCACTGTAGTACAAAAGTAGCAGAGATTACTTACACTGTGGCGCATGCATGCATACTAGTGGTATTTGCACTGTAGTACATATTTACCACAGATTACTTGCACTGTTCCATGGACTTACTAGTGGTATTTTCACTGTAGTACACATGTACCAGAGATTACTTGCAAGGTTCCATGCACATATACATACTAGTGGTATTTTCACTGCAGTGAAACACCCAAAACATTATTACGTATGTACCAGAGATTACTTACACTGTTGTCTGGACATACAAAGTGGTATTTTCACTGTAGTACATATTTACCACAGATTACTTGCACTGTTGCATGGACATTTTAAGTGGTATTTGCACTGTAGTACACAAGTAGCAGAGATTACTTACACTGTGGCATGGACATTAAGTGGTATTTTCAATTCACTGCAGTACATATTTACCACAGATTACGTGCACTGTTGCATGGACATACTAGTGGTATTTTCACTGCAGTAAAACACCAAAAACATTATTAAATATGTACCAGAGATTAGTTGCACTGGTGTGCATGTGTACTAGTGGTATTTTCACTGCAGTGAAACACCGAAAACTTTATTAAATATGTACCAGAGATTACTTGCACCGGTGTGCATGTATACTAGTGGTATTTTCACTGCAGTGAAACACCGAAAACTTTATTAAATATGTACCAGAGATTACTTGCACCGGTGTGCATGTATACTAGTGGTATTTGCAATGTAGTGAAACACTGAAAACATTATAGCAAACCTGCATGCAAATGATATGATACACAATCTGTCACGGAAATTTGCTGGTTTACATGAGATGGCTAAAAGGTCTTGGAAATCAAAATCATTCCTTGATAAATGAATTGACAAGTTGAAATTTAACCTTGATAATTTAAAACAAGTTGACAGAATTATTATATACCAGAATAACTTTATAATTTTCAAACAAGTATGAATGTCCCTTCTCTCTATCACAAACCTTTATAGTAACTAGCAATTTTCATATTTGAGTCTTTTAAAATGAGAGAATTTAACAACAGTGGAGCCCACATTATGTTGGCCATTCAAAACAATTTTATTGTTACCCTACAGATTCTTATCATTTCTTGTGAATTCTCCTATCATGGCCATTCAAAACACTTTTATTGTTATCATTACAGATTCTTTGTTTTCTGATAATCACGTCAACGCACTGCCAACTGACAACTTTTCCAGCCAGGAAAACAAGTTCACAAAACCCTCCAATGAATCTGGAAATTCTCATGGAAGTAAAACGGAACGGGAAAATACGGATTCACTTATAAACAGTACTTATTTGGATGATATTTCCGGTGCCTACGGAATACCAAACACGCATAATTTTGATGTTGGACAGTTTTTCCAGGACTTAGATGATTTCAAAAGCAATAGCGACCTTGAAAAGAAGTCAAGGTCAGATGTAACTCCCAGGGTGCAAAGTGGAGGTCAAACTGGAAAGGTCAACACTGCAGATGTTACAAATAAAGAGGAAACTTCTACAGAGCAAAGTGAAGGTCAAGGTCAAAGTGGAAAGGTCAACATGGCAGCTGTTAATGAAAATCTGAGTAAAGAAAACAATAGTGGAATTGTAGAACAGATGTCGGTTGCAAAAAGTCAATTTCTTGAAGCTAAACAAAGTTTGCAAAAACTTTTATTGCCGGAAACTAGTGGGATAGCTGAACAAAATAAGATCCAGAATTCAGAGCCAAAACAAACTGCCCAAAATATTCCCAGGAAATCGGTAATTTCCATGAATAATCTGGAAAGGACGTCAGATGAAAATAGGGAAAAGAGATCAGTTTTCCCTAATGATAAAAAAGGCAGTGAGAAAACTACTGTCAAAAGAGTCCGATTTGAGCAACAAGTCGGGATAAGCGATGCGGAAGAAGACGGAGAGATGGAAGACGGAATGATTGAATGTTTTGAAATTGAGGATAGTTTTCCTACTGATAATGACAGTGAGGATGAAAATGAAGAAAGTCAGGAACGATCAGTGCCGGATGGTAGACCAGAAACAATGACAGTCCTGGAAAATGAAATACTCAGTGATGGAAATACTGTACATCGGGATATAGAACCTATGGAAAATTCCAGAAAGAGAAACATGGATAGCAATGAGATTGTGGTGACTGAAAATGTAAAACCAGTGAACACTATCGGAAAACGTGATGGACTCCGTGTTGCCATGGTTACAAAACAGGATGTTTTGAGAACCAATCCTATTTCCATGGATCAAAATTTTGGTGGAAATAGAACAGGGAAAGAAAATCCCGGAAATGACAGAAAACTTGGAAATGATGGAAATCCCGGAAAAGATCCGGAAAAAGATGGCAATCATGGAAATAGCAGTAAACATGGAAGTGATGAAAATCTATGGCATATAGTTGAAAGTTCTAAATCCAGTGGAAGTTTGACAAGGAAGGGTAAAATTCCTGGTGAAAGAAGTAAATCACTGCCAGGTGATGAAGACAGTAGAGAGATGTTAGAACAGAAAGTACTGGAATCAGCTGTTAAGGGAGATTTAGAATCACTGGTAAGTTAAGGATACTATCTATGAAAGCCCCAGTAGATTCCTGGTAAGTTAGGGAAACTTTCTACTAGCACCTTAGTAGATTCCTAGTAAGTTAGGGAAACTTTCTAGTAGCACCCCTAGTAAATTTCTAGTAAGTTAGGGAACCTTTCTAGTATACCCTTTGTAGATTCCTGGTAAGTTAGGGAAACTTTCTACTAGCACCCTTAGTAGATTCCTGGTAAGGTAGGGAAACTTTCTAGTAACAGTAGATTCCTGGTAAGTTAGGGAGTCTTTCTAGTAACACCCTTAGTAGATTCCTGGTAAGTTAGGGAGTCTTTCTAATAACACCCTTAGTAGATTCCTGGTTAAGTTAGGGAGTCTTTCTAGTAACTTTTTTTTTTACTGTTCCTTGTTATTTTTAATGTGTTGAAAAATGTCACCAATTATTTTCTCTTCCAGAAATCAACTCTGTTAAGAGAATCGTCTCTTAGTAAAGTATGTGATGACAGAGGTAATACATTATTACACATTGTATGTAAGTATGATCATATGGACTGCCTGGAATGGATGGTAAACCATGGATGTAAAGATATGGTATTATCACTTAATGATGACGCAGAGACACCAGCTGTAGTTACTGTTAAGGTTAGTCTATGTTTTCAAGGTCAAGTCGTCATGTCAGTGCAGTAAGGGCGTATCTGCAATGTAATTGTATAGGCAGATTCAACCGTTAATACTGCACTGTGACAAAGTAAAAACTGAAAATAGCCAAATAAACCACCACCACCACCACCATCATCATCCTGTATACCAGCTGTAGTTACTGTTAAGGTTAGTCTATGTTTTCAAGGTCAAGTCGTCATGTCAGTGCAGTAGGGGCGTATCTGCAATGTAATTGTATAGGCAGATTCAACCGTTAATACTGCACTGTGACAAAGTAAAAACTGAAAATAGCCAAATAAACCACCACCACCACCATCATCATCACCACCACCACCATCACCATCACCATCGTCATCATCATCATCACCACCATCACCATCACCATCACCATCGTCATCATCATCATCACCACCATCATCATCATCATCATCATCATCATCATCATCATCACCATCTGTTAGGGGTATCAGGAAATGTCTGTCGTAGTAATAGTATTTGGAGAAACCCCTATGGTGACAACACCAGAAAACTATTTAACATTCAGGTATAGAGCTTACAGACTCTTTTCTCTCACTTCATTTTCTGTTCACAGTATGGTCAATTAGAGTGTCTGCAGTGGTTAGTACTAGAGTCTATAGGTAAAACACAACTTACTACAATGGGAGAGTCACCAGCATTGGTACATCATGCAGCTAGGTACGGACAGGAACCTTGTTTACGATGGTTACTAGGATACATGCAAACACAAGACCTGTCTATTGACATCACTGATTGCCATGGCAACACTGCTGCTCATCTTGCTGCCAAATATGGTCATCTCTCATGTTTGCAGGTAAGTTGTAATCTACAGTTGTTGACATCATTGGCCTTATCAGTCTTGCAAGTATGTAATTTGCTACCGCAGTGTAGTGTTCACAACTCCAGTTGTTTTACATGTTGTTATTTTATCTCTGTAGACATTGGTTGAGTTCAATGCTGATGTGACAGCTATCAACAAGAAAGGCCACACCCCTTGTAAAGTAGCAGCCAATCACCACCATGATACTAGTGCTCAGTTCCTAATAGTTGTAGAATCTTGCATCCTATTGGCTGAGCAAGTGACCAATTACAGAAAGGACCTCAGAGAGTAAGTAGAACCATATATCCTTAGTTACACAAATGCAATATGTACTCATAAACAAAGACACCTCTCATAAAATTATGATGTTTTATGCAGTCTGCGTACGTCCAGTTATTTTCAGTCGTAATGAAATATGAATTTATCATATTTATAACATTTACAAATCTTATTTCTGGAAATGGTCACAAAGGCACTCACGTGGTGTCAGGTGCTGTTGTAATTAAATATGTTTATCTGAAACAACAAATTTGCATATCATTTACATATCATTTACATATTATTTGCATGTAAGCACTGCAGTGCAAATACCATTAACATACATGCACAGGAAACAATGCAAGTAATTTCTTGTACATATGTAATGATGTCTTTTCTCTTTGTCTTTTCTTGTAGGGTGAAGCAAGAAAACTTAGTTTTGAGATCACGACTTGATGATGTAAGTATCAAATTTATAATTCAAAAATAGGTTTCTATAATTTTTAATTTGGAAAAACTAGAGCAGCAACTGATGTTTTGAGAGTATTCTAGCCATAGATAATTTGCTTAGAAAACTAGTCTTGGTTACCCAGAGTCCCACTGCTGGGGGTTCTACTAAGAGACCACCCAGATGAGAGTCTGGGAAACATATCCAAAGTAGTCACTGTTACCCAGACTCCCACCACTAGAGCTGTACTATGAGACCATCCAGATGAGAGTCTTGGGAAACATAGTCAAAAGTAGTCTCAGTTACCCAGACTCCCACCGCTGGGGGCTGTACTAAGAGACCACCCACACAAGAGTCTGGGGAAACATCGTCAAAAGTAGTCTCTGTTACCCAGACTCCCACCACAAGGGGCTCCACTGAGAGACCACCCAGATGAGTGTCTGGGGAAACGTAATCCAAAGTCTGGAAGTCACACTGTACATTTCTTTCAAGTCATGATAAAATGGGCTTACGAGGCCTGTTTGTTGTAATTAAGATGTATCAGTTGCTTGAGACATGATAACCTGTCGCGAAGGTATGTGGATCGTTCAACCTGCAATTTTGGATGTGAAATACTCCACAGCATGCATTGCTCTGGGAGAGACATCCTGTGGCAAATTGGGATTTCCCCATATGAGGTGTCTTGTAGTAGAGCCCTCAGCAGTGGGAGTCTGGGTAACAGAAACTATTGGAAAACAAAAATCAATGTCAAAGTCGGAAAGTTCAGAGTTCAAGTGAAGGTTCATGTAATGATGTAAATATTTTTGTGCCAAAAATTATCTCAGATATATTATACTATATTTTACTTTATTTCATTTCATTTAGTGCATGCAAATATTTTACTTTTCTCTTTTTCTTTTTTCTGTTTTTTTTTTCACAAACTATGAATCATAGTACCAAGTATGTATGATATGTCAAAACAAAATTAATTTACTAAACTTTTATTTTTTGGTTTGTGTTTGTTGTGTTCATGATTTCAAAATCTAATATGTGGAAATTCTGACGTTGTTTTAATATGTGTGTACTAAAAAGTGGAGGCTTGTGGTTTATTTTTAACCTAAGACAGAGAACTTTGTTGTGTCATCGCTTAAAATAATTAACAATAGGTGAAAGTACATTATTAGTGTTGTCTTGAAATATTACTTGTTTTGAATTTTAGTATTTTTGGTGAAATTTAAATTTTCCTTCAAACACTATGTATACTATAGAAAATCTGTTTTTCTATAGTATACATAGTGTTTGAAGGAACATTTAAATTTTGTTATCATTTTCCTACAGGGTTGAAATATTGAATTCTAATATTTTTGGTGAAATTTAGTGTTTTCAAACATGTTTATATAAAAACTATATATATGATATTATATATCATGTTTGTACAATGAGTGAACATTTTCTGTTTGTGTTTTGACAAAAAATACTGTTTTTTCCTGAAGTTATGAACCACATGACATTTAAACGACTTCATAAAATTTGTTCTGATATTTGATATTTTGATGTTAATGTGTATACTATCAGATAAATTGTTCTGACTTCTGATATTTCTATTATGTATTGCCTGTCGTCTCAAGTCAGATTGGTACGTGGGTGTTAGGGTCATATCAGATAATATTTTAACATCTATTGCACTAATAGCTCTCTTACATGTAAAGTGCTTGATGATAGTAAAGTGAGGGGGGGGGGTTAGTAAAGTGAGAAGGTGTGGGGGTGGTTGTGGTCGAGGAAGAGTGGATATTATAATAGTTGTTAATGATAATAATGGACACTGGATTGTGTGGGTGTTAGAGTCACATGAGATGATATTTGAACATCTGCTGTACTAATTACCTCTATCGTACCTGTAAAGTATGTGATGATAGTTAAGTAGGGAAGGGTGGATATTGTAATAATTGTTAATGGACACTGAATTGTGTGGGTGTTAGAGTCACATGAAATGATATTTTAACATCTGTTGAACTAATATCAATACCTCACTTAATATGAAGTGCTTGATGATAGTAAAGTAAAGGTGGGTGAGGGGGGGGGGAAGTGGAAGAGGGGCAGATATTGTAATAATTGTTAACCATATTTTTGGTTTTGTTAATGTTCCATGAGATGGTATTTTATCTTAGAAGTGTCTTATAGAACTGTGTACATCATCATTTAATTCTAACACACCACAATGAACTGACTATGACTAATATACTATCTTTCCTCTCCTATTTTTGTCTCCAATCTATTTCAGTCCCTAGCCTATACATCTATACTACTAAGACAAGATAATCACATAACAAAGACAAACACACAGGTGTCTTATCTCCACTAAATTCTAGACATCACTTTTCACTTTCTCTGGAATAGCCATAGAGGGTGCTGTTCATAACTTCTGACAGCCAGGAAGGTGCCCCACTCAAATAGAACAGAAGAACAATGGTTTTTTTGTTACCAACTGTTGAATGATTTACCATCTCTGTCTTCGACCTGTAGAGGGCAGTACTCTGTTCCATTATATGTTCAACTTATAGTTTTGAAAAAGTATTTGATGGACATAGATTTGTATGTAGAGAATGGATACTGTAGCAGTATTTCAGAAAATTACTTGGAATTTATTTCACACTGGTGTGGTTTTCCACTTAGATAAAATCCCCCTTGGAAATACTTTTTGTTCATAGATATCATACATACCTTCCTAAATCTATGGCAAACCATATTATGACGTATGTTGGGGTTCGTTTGGGTGCACTGTTCTTGACACGAGAACAGAAGCCGAGGGCAAGTTTCCGAGTATACATGAAAGCCCTTTGCAACACTCGTCGCCACATGAATAAATGACGTCACAACTCACAAAACTTGCTCTCATGTCGAGAACAGTGTGTCCAAATGCACTGTCAATGTCAGATAAGTGAATAGCGCCTTCTATGGCCAGCCATACCTAGAGTCAAGGTTGCACTTGACATATGAATGCCTGCTACACATCACACAGTGTTCCTGTACTAACAATGTATTTAGTATTAGCATGCTTGTAAACCATGTGTACAAATGCCTGAATATTTATTTATGTGTAGTAAGATGTAATATTTTTGTTGGACCACATTTGTTACCAAATTTTTTTTGGAAGATAAAGCAAAATAGTTATTATGTAATATTAAGTTAAAATGAACAATATTTGCATGAAGCAAAAGGCGTATAATTAATGGCCTCAATGGCCTGTGAAAGGTGTGAGCCGATGTGTGAGGGCGCCCTGTCATGGCGTATCTTACAGTGTAAGGCTGTGAGATACATCTTGTACTGCCTTCAACAGCCTGTATCAGTTGATGTGTGAGGGTGTCCTGACATGGCATACTGTACGGAGTAAAACAAGACTTCACTCTTTGTTTATGTAAAGATATTGTAATAGACACCACAATAAGCTACTTTGATAGTCTTGTCGTCTTTTGTTTATGTTATTGTCATGGTAACGGTAGTGTATCATCCAAGTGACAGACAGCATGTCAGAGAAATGTTGATCACAGTTCTAAAATGCTATCTGATTGGCTCAGGGATTGTACAAATTATTGCATTACTGTTTAATTCACCAACCAGAATGTGTGTTACATCTTGATCACATGATTACCAAACCTGCATTGATTGGCTACGACTCAAAGTATTAATAAAATTTAGCCAATCACAGTAATCGTTACATTTACTTGTAAGTCACTTACAGATACAATACCAATTTTGGCTGCAAAGTACACTGTATTCCATTTATTGTTTGTTCTTAATTTTTTTTTAATGGTTCCTTTTTTTCCCAAATTCTTGTTACCATAGTTACAAGATGAGTATGTAGACCTGACGGGAAAGTTAGTAAAACAACTAGATGACTTGTATCAGAAGAAAACAACTCACAGAACTAGATCTACTAGTAGTTTGGACAAATTAGGAACAACAGAAAAACTAGGGTGAGTACAAGTCTATGGACTTAGGGGGTCTATTTATTCTGTCCTCCACAGAGTTGAAATTACAGATCTAAAGATCATTGATTCTTAAAATCATCAATACCACCATTCTGTCCTCCACAGAGTTGAAATTGCAGCATCTAAAGAAAAAGCTGAAGCACTGAAAAGACGATGCGAAGAATTAACTGAGCATGAACGACAGATGAAAGAGAAAGAAGAGAGAGATAAAATGAGAACAGAAGAGAAGATACAAAGACAGAAACAAGATTTCAGTCGCTGTGAAAACAGTAAAACTAAAATTCTACTGGATGATAATTTTTCTCTGGAACCACTTAGTGTTATGAGGTATGTATCTCTCCCCATTCTACCAAGATCATTCTACTCTCCATCCTCAATACCACTCCCCCCCCCCTCAATTCTACCAATATCACCCCCCTCAATTCTACCAATATCACTCCCCCGCAATTCTACCAATATCACCCCCCTTAATTCTACCAATATCACCCCCCTCAATTCTACCAATATCACCCCCCTCAATTCTACTGATGTCATTCTCATCTCCGTTCTACTAATAACCCCCTCAAACTGCTGACTTTACAGTTGACAAATACCTCTGCTCTCCTGACCATTGACTTCCCGTCTTCTGAAAACCTTCATTCTGCCTCAGCCTCTCACTCACCCCCTCAACCCCTCACCCCCCCCCCCTGCTATTGACTCCACCTGCTTACTTCCAATACTCCATTCCTCTCCTTCCAACCGTTTGCTTGTTATTCTGCCAATACCACCCCCCTGCCATTGACTCCATTCTCTTACTTCCAATACTTCATTCCTTCCTTACATCCCTTTGATTGCTATTCTAACGATACCACCACCTGCCGTTGACTCCATTCTTTTACTTCCAATACTTAATTCCTCTCCTCCTAGCTGTTTGCTTGCTATTCTACCGATACCACCGCCTGCCGTTGACTCCATTCGCTTACTTCCAATACTTCATTCCTTCCCTTCCAGCCGGTTGCTTGCTATTCTACCGATACCATCGCCTGCCGTTGATGCCATTCGCTTACTTCCAATACTTCATTCCTCCCCTTTCAGCTGTCTGCTTGTTATTCTAACGATACCACTGCCTGCCGTTGACTCCATTCGCTTACTTCCAATACTTCATTCCTCCCCTTTCAGCTGTCTGCTTGTTATTCTAACGATACCACCGCCTGCCGTTGACGCCATTCTTTTACTTCCAATACTTCATTCCTCTCCTTCCAGCCATTTGCTTGCTATTCTAACAATACCACTCCCCCTGCCATTGACTCCATTCGCGTACTTCCAATACTTCATTCCTCTCCTTCCAGCCATTTGCTTGTTATTCTACCGATACCACCGCCTGCCATTGACTCCATTCTCTTACTTCCAATACTCCACTCCTCTCCTTCTAGCTGTTTGCTTGTTATTCTACCGATACCACCTCTGCCGTTGACTCCATTCGCTTACTTCCAATACTCCATTCCTCCCCTTCCAGCCATTTGCTTGTTATTCTAACGATACCACCCCCTGCCATTGACTTTATTCACTTCCTTCCAATACTTCACTCCTCCCCATCCAGCCAATAACTACATAACCTATCTACTTCTCTTCTTTAACTAATCTGTAAATACCTACACGCCCTCAAACTCCAAATTTTTTAACTACAACGCCCAGATTTGTCTGATTTCAATAAGTAGGAAAAAACTTAATGAGTCGTTGAAAACCGAATATTTTGAGAATTGATGACGTAATCACCCACATCATCACTTTGAGTGACACTTAGATATAAAAGCTAGTGGTATCTACAAAGAAACGCAAAAAAATAAAATACATTATAAGCCAAGTTATTGCCTTTGAACAGAAAATATGGATTATTTACCCTGGTCGTTCTACATCACAACAACTTGTGTCTACGTCACTGGTTTTACGGTGTCCGAAATATATTTCAAAACATCCAAAATCGGCCATTATTTTTCCTGATTTCTCATAAACTAAGGGTGCCACTACTTGTCTAGATATTCATAATGACAAGGCCCCTTAGGTCAATCATGTTTTTTTGGCTGAATGCAGAACATTTTGGAGAATAATATCTAATTAAACCACATGAAAGCCAGGTTGAATAGTTTGAACAAAAAATAAAGGATAAATACCCTAGCTGTCCTGCGTCACCATAAAAATGCAAAAAAGAAATAAAACAAAAAATTATTTTTAATGCAGATCACGTCTGAGGGAAGTCAGTCATCGTTTGATGGTTTACCATAACGCCAAGACCGTCCACGACAGGGAAGTTTTAGCGGCGTCACGTGATTCTCTAAGTAGCCGATCGTCATTGAGCTCTCCTATGTCATTGTCACCGGGTCCGTCACCTCGTACATCAGTGAGTAGTGCCAATAGCCCACCTGGATATCTCCCAAGATACGCAAGTTACAACTCGCTTTTAAAGCCCCAGAGTTCACTACCTGATCATCGTAGACACTCTGATGGACACAAAGCTGAAACTTACTTTACAGAACCTGTTACATTGACAACTGCACAAAATGACCGGAAGCAAGATTACAGTCGGAATAATACTGGAATACATTCTCCGTTTGGGAATAGGACAGATTTTGATTCCGGGAAACCAAATATTTCCATGGATTCCCAATCCACTGCCAATACTCAGAGAGATCTGGATATTGATATTCCATGCATTGAAGTTCAGGCATCTTCTCAGGAAAGGACTAGAAATCAGGAATATTCCATGGAAAATTCAAACTTGCCAAAGGAATCTAATCTTGAACACCAGTCACATTTCCCTAGCACCAGTTCAATAGACAACGATTCTGTTTTTGAGGAATATAGTATTGAAGGAATGTTTTCAGGAAGTCCAGAGGAAAAATACAACAATTCGACAACCAATCAGGAGATGCCAGAACAATGGTTTAATTCCCAGGTGAATGGAGTATCAGCCAATCAAAATGCTCTATTTGAACAGGTGACAGCAGGGAACCAATCACAAGCTGGAAATTCCCGGAAAAGTTCATCACCTAATCCCAGATCTTGCTCAAGTACAAGTTCCACAGAATCATTTGAATCTGAAAGTAAAAAACCAGGATATCGTGGATCCACTGGAAGTGCTCATTCCGAGGGATTATATGATAGTGTTGGAAGTGATGGAAAACCAATTCCAGAAAGTATTCCTCAATGGATATTAACAAGTAATAAACCAAGACGACCGGAACCCATTATTGAGAAAATCGGAAGCAGTACGGAAAATTTGAAAAGGATATTTGCGAAACACATTCCTGCACATCAGTTGGATGTAATACGAAGAATGGACGAATGTATGCGAAAAGTGCAACCAACAAAATCTAAGGAAAGTACGGATAACGTTACTGTTCGTATGGGAAAAAGTATGGTGGAATTACCGCAAAACTTAGCTGCTGAAATGAACGCCAGATTCGCGGCAATGGAGGACGATAAGGATAAAAGCGGTAAAGTGAAGTTAAAACGACGGAATAATAAAGACCGAAGAATTAAGTACTCGGGATTTAAAGGCGGTGCGCGGAACGGAAGTGATGAGGACGCGATAAAGGAAATGCTCGCTCCGATTTATGAACATAGTCAAAATCATAGCGTCGAATCGCAGCGTTTAGCTAGAACTGACGGGGACGTTTCACATCAATTAAAAACATCGCCGAAAAATGCAAACGAGACCAAACCGAAAGAAAAGAAAAGTGATTTAAGTGGTGCTGTGAAAACTGACCACAGTCCAAGAAACAAAGATGCGAGTAGTATCGCCGCATCACAGGAAGTACAGAAACATGGAAATGTTGCTAGAAATGCAAACGGTTTGAAGGAAACGCCTCATAAACGAGAGAATGACAAACACGTTAACACGAGACAGGATAATTTTGTTAGTGATGGAAATTCTGCGAAAGCTAGAAATGAGGAAAGACATCGTGGAAATGAAACGTCATTGCGTGGAAATGCACCGTTACGTGAAAATGAAACAACGTTGCGTGGAAATGAAACAACGATGCGTGGAAATGGAACGTTACGTGGAAATGAAACGACGTTGCGTGGAAATGAAACAACCTTACATGGAAATGAAACAATGTTGCGTGGAAATGGAACGTTACGTGGAAATGAATCGATTTTGCGTGGAAATGAAACGACACTAGATGACAGTAGACTGAGTATTGGTAGTGTATCAACAATACCTAATGGAGGACATAGAATTCCTATGAGTCTGGTAAGTACTACAAAATTTCTAACTTAACCCCTTCACTGAAAACATTCCCGCCAAAATTGTTTGGACAAAATTCTTGTTTTTGGTATATATCAACTTCATTTTAGACTGGAATTAAAGAAATGTTACTTCCTAATAAAGTAATATTATTGTAATTATGAAAATATTCATATAAATTGGGTCCCCATCTTATTTAAAACTTGTCTATAGTCATGAAAGGGTTAAATGTTTTCATCAAAGACAAATTTTTGCACATTATGTAGGAGAGAAATTTGAAGTTATGAAGTCTTAACACTAAAGTGGCCTTGTGGATGAGAAACAAATAAATTGAAAAAATGCTTTAAAATTTGTTGTTTGTTGTAAAGTTTTTCTTATTTTACATGTTTTAATTTATTGAGTAACAAGGATTTTTTTTCTAGAACCAAAACTTTCATTTTGAATATTTTCTTCATAAAACAACTTTACAAAGTTTTGGTTCGAGAAAAAAAATCCTTGTTACTCAATAAATTAAAACATGTAAAATAAGAAAAACTTTACAAGAAACAACAAATTTTAAAGCATTTTTTCAATTTATTGAGGAACAAACTAGGACTTGGTATATGTTGTTTCACATTGATTTTTTCAAATATCAAAACATTGTAAAGTTGTTTTTATGAAGGAAATATTCAAAATGGATACCAAGTTGTCAGCCACATGTCCACGTTAACATGACTTTTGTAACCCTTTTCCAAGTAACAACTGGAATATTTCGTATTTTCATTTCATTATCTTGAATTTCAAAATAGGAATCCATCATCTGCAATATGATTTTATAATTTTAATCATTTTTATTGACAGACCGATCTGCCATCCAATGAATTTGATGACTTCTCATTCTCACAGATGTCAAATAATGAAGAGGATTCCGGCAAAGCATGGTAATTGTATAGCGCCCTCATTGTTCATCTAGTGTATCGTACGACACATTTTCCCTCCAAAACATGTAGGGCAAAAATTCTTCAATTTTGTTGAAATATTTACATTTGCAGCTAACTTTAACATGAATTAGTCGCACATGTTAAAGTATATAGTGCCCTCATAGTTGATCTCTATTATACAAAACACATTCCTCCAAAACCTTCAAAGCAAAAATGTTTTGAGTTTCTTTGTGGGAAAGAAGTGTAAATTTTCAAATGAATGACAATTGTACAAAATATACAGAGCTGTCAAATGTGGTGTTTGCTAGTCAGACTTTTCTACCAATGAAAGGTGTTGACTGATTTATGAGGGCGCCCATCATGGCATACCTTACAGACTACTAACCATTATGACCATAAGATGCATCATGTCGTGCCGCCCTGTTCTACCTATGAAAGGGGTTGTCATGACTGATTTATGAGGGCGCCCATCATGGCATACCTTACAGACTACTAACCATTATGACCATAAGATGCATCATGTCACTCCGCCCTGTTCTACCTATGAAAGGGGTTGTCATGACTGATGTATGAAGGCGCCTGTCATGGTGTACCTGACAGACTACTCACCATTACGACTGTAAGATGCATCATGTCACCCTGCCCTCACTGGCATGTTCTGCCTACGGGATCACTGATGTGTGAGGGCGCCCATCATGGCGTACCTGACAGACTATTTACCAATATAAATTATTTATTAGTCTTGCTACATATAATTATTTTATTTTTATTCTTTCAGGTATGAAAGTTCTGATGAGGAAGATAACATGGAACCAGTACCTCGACCCAAAAATACTAGCAAAAAATCTACAAATTCTGCAAAATCATCATCAACACCCAAAGACAAAGGAAATAAACATATATATTTCTTATAAGGATTGTAAATTTATAAGTTTAAATTATTTACTGCCCATAAATTATAAAAAATGTACTAAAACATCCTGTATTCAAAAATAAGGAAATAAATGTAGTATTACCTGTAGACTCAAGACAAGGCAATAAATGTAATATTACCTGTACACTAAAGACAAGGGAATGTAATATTACCTGTGGACTCAAGAAGAGGTCATAAATGTAATATTGCCTGTACACTTAAGACAAGGGAATAAATGTAATATTACCTGTAGGCTCAAGACAAGGCAATAATTGTAATATTACCTGTAGACTCAAGACAAGGTAATAAATGTAATATTACACGTAGACTAAATACAAGGCAATAAATGTAATATTACCTGTAGACTTAAGACAAGGCAATAAATGTAATATTACCTGTAGACTCGAGACAAGGCAATAAATGTAATATTACCTGTATATGGAAAGATAGGGAATGGAATAAATGCATTATTACCTGTAGACTCAAAGACAAGGGAATAAACATACATATTGCCCATGAACTAATAACAGTTTAAGTTATCAACTGCCCATAAATTATACAAAATGTACTAAAACCACCTGTATATTCAGGACCAGGAGAATAAATATATGGTTACATTTTGAGACCTAGAGAGACAAGGGGAATAAACATATGGTTACCTTTTAGGACCTACAGAGACAAGGGGAATAAATATTATATTACATGTGGATGGTATACTCAATAACAGCTGATAGCATCCAGATTATGTTATATCCTGCTCTGATTGGACTCCTTAAGCTGGTAGTAATACAATCTCTGATTAAAATCCGATGTAGTGTACATGTTGCAATTTATTTTTGGCTGTTACGTTTATGGTCGTTTCTTCTTTTGTGAGTGCTCCTTACATCAGACTGGTAGTAATAGTACTCTCTTGACCCTGATATCAGTATTTGCAGGCTGAGTAACAACGAATGAGTGATGGGGCCCATCTCTCAACATATTGGACCCCTTAAGCTGGTAGTAATAGTACTCTCTTGACCCTGATATCACTATTTGCAGGCTGAGTAACAACGAATGAGTGATGGGGCCCATCTCTCAACATATTGGACCCCTTAAGCTGGTAGTAATAGTACTCTTGACCATGATATCAGTATTTGCAGGCACAGCAACATACATTCCAGTCAGATTAATACGTTCCTTCACAGCATTTGGCACTTTACACACCTTTGGGACTATGCATATTGAGAGCTTTTTCTATCATCTCTGTTTGAAAGAGTACTTTGTGATGATGACAGTGAGAACCAAGATTATGGGCCACGGTTTAGTAATGCTAACAACCCCAGACCACTAAAAGAAGTCACTCAGAGTGGTCTGAGCAACAACTAATGAGTGATCGGGGGCATCCTTCATCACATTGGACCCCTTAAGCTGGTAGTAATAGTACTCAACCATTCTATCAGTGTTTGCAAGCTGAGTAACAACTAATGAGTGATAGGGGCCTTCTTCAACACATTGGACCCCTTAAGCTGGTAGTAATGGTACTCTTGTCCATTCTATCAGTGTTTGCAAGCTGAGTAACAACTAATGAGTGATAGGGGGCCTCCTTCAACACATTGGACCCCTTAAGCTGGTAGTAATAGTACTCTTGTCCATTCTATCAGTATTTGCAAGCTGAGTAACAACTAATGAGTGATAGGGGGCCTCCTTCAACACATTGGACTCCTTAAGCTGGTAGTAATAGTACTCAGCCATTCTATCAGTGTTTGCAAGCACCACCAAGTATATTTCTGTCATTGTTACGTTCCCTTTATAGCAATATTTAATAAAAATAATTGAATCATGATTTTTGTGCCTCTTAGTGACTTTGTACTATAATGACTTTTACACCAATCAGTTCTTGTTCTACAACATAATTTTAACCAGTTTTTGGCATTTGTTGATTGGATAAGAAGTCACATTTGTAAAGAAATTGACCAATCAAATCAAACATGACATACATTTTCAGGGAAAATCAGCTTTTAACCAGTTTTGAAAGGCATTTGTTGATTAGATAAAAGGTCACATTTGTAAAGAAGTTGACCAATGAAATGTGACCTAATGTTTCAGGGGAAATGTATTGTTATTTTAACTAGTTTATTGGACAAGGTATAACCATATTGTGTCCTAGAATGTGCAAAACAACCAGAAACAACATCGTAGCCCAAAATGTGTAATAATAGCAAGCCAAGTGCAAGTATACCCAAGAATTAAAATAATTGTCGTGTAATGTGTCTCAGACTCTGTCGCACTTCAAACATAAACCATAGTACGTCCTAGAGTTTATGTGACAATTAGATGTTATTCCCAATATTTTTCTTCGTTCAGCCAAGGAAAATACCAGTGACCTAAGGGGCCTTGTCACTATGAGTCACTAGATGAGTAGGAAAATACGAGTGACCTAAGGGGTCCTTGTCACCGAGTCACTAGATGAGTAGGAAAATACAAGTGACCTAAGGGGTCCTTGTCACCGAGTCACTAGATGAGTAGGAAAATACGAGTGACCTAAGGGACCTTGTCACTATGAGTCACTAGATGAGTAGTGACAACCCTTAGGTCACGAGTATTTTCTGGGCGAATGAAGAAAAATATTGGTGAATAATATAATTATACCATAACTTATGATGTAAAAAATATTAGGGAAAGTAATGGCAATTTTGAGACATGCGTTGTCTTGACATCGACGCATATTGTTGTGACGTAGAACGACCAAATTGTACATTCCATATTGTTTGCTCTAACTTGGCTTGTGCATTGTATAATACTACATTTGTCCCAAAAGTGTACTACAACTAAATATTGTATTGTGTCCTGGAATATGCAGTACAACCAGATATATTGTGTCCCAAAATGTGCAGTAAAGTCAGGTATATTGTGTCTCAGAATGTGCAGTACAGTACAGTCAGATATATTGTGTCCTGGAATATGCAGTACAGCCAGATATATTGTGTCCCAGAATGTGCAGTACAGTCAGATATATTGTGTCCCAGAATGTATATTACATGTAAATACAACTAAATACCGTATTATGTCTTAGATGTACTACAACACAATTGTCCCATTATGTACAGTCCGACCAAATTCAATATTATGTCCCAAAATGTGTATTAATTAATACATCTAATAAAGTGCAACCATTTGGTGTCATTACTAAATAGTCTACTTAGTAAAACTGTTGTAGGGAATATAACTTTAAAGAGGAAATTCTACTGAAAATGAACCTCCTGCTGGGGAAAGGTTGAACAGTGCATGTCAGTAGTAATCCATCACACACTGACAGGCAGTAGAACTGCTGAGGAAATGTTGAACAGTGCATGTCAGTAGTAATCCATTACACACTGACAGGCAGTAGAACTGCTGGGGAAATGTTGTACAGTGCATGTCAGTAGTAATCCATCACACACTGACAGGCAGTAGAACTGCTGAGGAAATGTTGAACAGTGCATGTCAGTAGTAATCCATTACACACTGACAGGCAGTAGAACTGCTGGGGAAATGTTGTACAGTGCATGTCAGTAGTAATCCATCACACACTGACAGGCAGTAGAACTGCTGGGGAAAGGTTGAACAGTGCATGTCAGTAGTAATCCATCACACACTGACAGGCAGTAGAACTGCTGGGGAAAGGTTGAACAGTGCATGTCAGTAGTAATCCATCACACACTGACAGGCAGTAGAACTGCTGAGGAAATGTTGTACAGTGCATGTCAGTAGTAATCCATCACACACTGACAGGCAGTAGAACTGCTGGGGAAAGGCTGAACAGTGCATGTCAGTAGTAATCCATCACACACTGACAGGCAGTAGAACTACTGGGGAAAGGCTGAACAGTGCTTGTCAGTAGTAATCCATCACACACTGACAGGCAGTAGAACTACTGGGGAAAGGTTGAACAGTGCATGTCAGTAGTAATCCATCACACACTGACAGGCAGTAGAACTACTGGGGAAAGGCTGAACAGTGCATGTCAGTAGTAATCCATCACACACTGACAGGCAGTAGAACTACTGGGGAAAGGCTGAACAGTGCTTGTCAGTAGTAATCCATCACACACTGACAGGCAGTAGAACTGCTGGTGAAAGGCTGAACAGCACATGTCAGTAGTAATCCATTACACACTGACAGGCAGTAGAACTGTTGGGGAAAGGCTGAACAGCGCATGTCAGTAGTAATCCATCACACACTGACAGGCAGTAGAACTGCTGGGGAAATGTTGAACAGTGCATGTCAGTAGTAATCCATCACACACTGACAGGCAGTAGAACTGCTGGGGAAAGGTTGAACGGTGCATGTCAGTAGTAATCTATCACAGACTGACAGCATTACATTTATATCAACGCTCCAATAGCGTTACACTTCTGCTCGCTGTGGTAATATCCGGAATGCTGTGCTAGAGAAGTCCATTTGACTAGAAGGTGGAGATGACAGTTATGCATGGCGATGATCGTAGCATGTATAGTATAGTAACTAGACTATCTACTTAGTAAAACTGGTTGTAGTGAATGTAATTTTAAAAACATTTTATAGTAGAATTTAAAGCAATATTTATCTTATCATGTGTACTGAAATGATTAGATTGTCGTTAAAATCTGTGTACATGTCTAACATAAACTTGGAAACTTTTAAAGTTATTGAAAACTTATTTTTGTTTCCATTTTGAAATAAAGAAAGCAATATTTCATACTCACATTTGTTTATTGTATTATTTCATATTTTATTACAAGAGAAAAAAATAATCAGATGCCCATAGGTTTACAATAATTTGACCTTTGGTATAATTTTCTAGTGTACCAGGTGCTACCAACTAGGTCCGAGACTTCAGAGTTTCAATTAGAAGGGGCAACAAATCTCTTTAAGAGTGAAACTAGGACGACTAGGACAGCCAGATGAGGGGGGAGGGGGGTCTGAGTGACTGAGACCACTATACAGGAGTCATACTTCAGCGATAGTACAAAAATGAAGTTCAGCAATCACATTGACACGAGCCCCTCCCCCTATACAAAAAAAGGGCACTTATTGAGCTTGGGTTGACATTATGCGATCATCCCTTATTTCTGCCTTTTAAGTGCACCTGTATTTACTGCTATCAACTTGACAGTTATTTTGCACAATAAAATAACACACTTATTTGTAACTTATTCAACTTTGAAATATTATAAACTGAGAATTAACCCCTACTGCACTTGACGTGTTTGGTCGTTTTTGGGATTTCATGCAAAGGTTTATGGGAAACCCCCGATGATGACATCACATTTACCACAGATTATGGTAAGTGTGATGTCATTTCCTGTAAGGTTTTTTACACAACAAGAAATAAAAAGCACTCTCTCTAAGTAGAAATTTACACGATTTTACAAAGCTCTTTCCCCAAGTGAATTCTGTCACAATTGCAAATTAAGTAAAAGTCAATGTTGTCATCAGCAATTCGGATGGGTAAGAAATTGTTTACATAGTAATCACAACATGGCCATTGTCTTCCTGACATTTGTATCCAGAAATGACTGCTAAACTTTTAAGATCAGTAGAGCTACGTAGCTCCGTGTAAATTGCCTAATTTCCAATTTTATTTGCTGTTTTTCGAATAAGCTTCACTCACTGTTACTTCTTGTTTGGAATGCTAAAGCCAGCAACACCACGCAATTCTTCTGAAGTCCTTGGGATAAATTCGCTGGTACCCATTTCATTTCATGTGAGTGAGTTGAATAAATTATCAATTTGTTATCACGTACATAATTATCTAGTACGAGTACCGATCGACTTGGCTTCACCACATACTGCACACTCTGTAAATTTACAAGGAAAGCTTATAAGACATTCCTTACATTTCCAATGATGTCTTTTTTTTTCCCAAAACATGCATTCCAGTTCCTAGAAATGAAAAAAACAACCAGAATACTTATCAGGTATAGTTTTCTATCTAAATTGATATTCAATGCACATTTTTTTCAGCAAATTCATATTGGATTAACAAATACAGAACTGGTATTTGTTATTTATTATTGTTCTTTAAAGTAAGAAAACAATAATAAAGTTTACTATTGTTTAAAAATGCGAAGTGAATGTCGATGTTTCATCCACAGCCACTGTAACAATGTAAATAAATCAATATGATACCACAATAGTACATTACCTGTATAAAGTTTTGGATGTCCTTTATTTGGCTGGATGATGATTCAGTACTCTGTGTTTGTGTTCCCTGAGAAACTTGAGACACTTTGGGACCTGGGGTAGATCTTGATTCACTGTGGACATGCCCTGAAAAGATGTGAAAACATAGATTCTGAAGCATACGTACTAGACCATACAGTCATGGTTGGAGCTCTGATATAGTCTCCACTTATTCATATAATGGCAAGAGATTATTGGCATTCCAAACTTGAATACTGTACATTTTTACAGTATGGGTTTATATCAAAGTAGAGTTACATTATTGAAGATTTGGTAATATATGCTAATTATAATGTTAATGTATGGTAATGTATGCTAATTAGAATGTTAATGTACGATATACATATTATGCTTAATGTATGTTGTTATAATGCAAATTTTCAAACATGTGTATGTTTATGTGGTTCTACATTATCTATAGACACGATCTAAAACACATTAGCCATACATAATTGCTACAAAGTGTCTGCAATATGTAAGTAATGGCCTATTTTTGATGGTCTACTCTGTAGGTCAAGGTCAAGGGTCACTCATGCAAGAAAGCTTGCATGTGATTATGTGAGGTTAGACACTTGAATAGAGTCTATGTATTAAAGCTTTTTAGTTATGCAGTAATGTAGTGATTTTTTACTACAAATATGGCTGCTATTCAGTAAAAGTGATGTGAGCACGAGAAATAATGCTTGTGTATACTTCTTTTCTTCAATTTTACTTGTAAACATGATTTGAAAGACATTAGCAATATGCAAACACTACAATGTGTCCGTGATAGGCAGGAATTGGCTTGATTTTGATACTTACCCCTGAAGGTCAAAGGTCAAGGTCTCTGATAATATGGGGGTAGACACTTGAATGGTGTTACAGTTTTGAATTGTGCAGTAAATAATGATTTTTAACTACAAATATATGGCTCATTCAGTAAAAATGATATGAGCACATTATGCTTGTGTATAATTCTTTTCTTCAATATTACTTGTAAACATGATTAAAAAGAAATTAGCAATATTTACATTCTACAATGTTTCTGTGATAGGCAGGAATTGGCTTGATCTTGATATTTGACCATGAAGGCCAAGGTCAAGATCTCTGATAATATGGGGTAGACACTTGAATGGAGTGTCTGTGTATTACAGTTTCTGAGTTATGCAGCAAATGTTAAGTTTCAACTACAAATATTGCTAATTCAAACTATCTATGTTGGGTTCTTTGCCATATAAATCACCAGTTCACTTTTGCTATGCATGTTGTCTTGTTGCTAGGCATTTGTACATTCACTTTTGGAGTTTATTCACTTGCCCATAAAACCTTATATTTATCTGCAATATACACCATCATTTGGCTGTTCCTATGGACGTGATCTTGTGGCCAACCATATTTGCATACATTTTTTGAATGTTTTATTCACGCTTATTAATCCATGTTATTATCTTTGCAATATACACCACCATTTGGCTGTTGCTAAGGTGTGATCTTGTTGTTAGGCATACTTGCATAAATTTTTTGAATGTTTATTCACTTGCCAAAATGATTCTCCATTGTTGTCTTCTCATAATTTGACTGTTGCTAAGGGCGTGGTCATGGTTGCTTGGTCCGGTTGTGTCAAAATGTTTAAAAAATTATCATTCTGCAGAATAACATCTCCAGAAACATCTATACAGCCGTAATTCTCACCTGTTTCATGATGTTGACTTCTAGAAGCTTCAGTTATTTTTTTGAATTCACCACTATCCTCAGCTAATCTTTGACCTCCAAGCATATCTTCTTTACCACAGTAAGATACGGTATTGCCCACATATTTACTAAACACATACTTTTCAATCTTTTCAGCCCTCTCATTGCATTGTTTAAATCTATCTTTTAATTGAACATTTTCTTGTTTCACCTCAACTAGTTCATTTTTTAATAAATCATTGCACAATTTCATATATCTACAGTTTGAGATACTTTCTGAATACATTATGGAGGTTTTTCTGGTAAGATATAATAGATAGTCATCAGATGTATGTTTTATGTCTGTTACTGGAGACAAACTTCTCACAAGATGACTGGGTTGTTTGGATTGTGGTGTAATTGGCTTAACTAATGTACCCTTGTAATAAAGTTTCCTTGTTATTTCTGAAAAATAAAAAGAGAACAAAAAACATTGATAAATATACACACAATTAATACTAATAAAACAGACTGCAGCACAAACGTTTTGGGTGAAAGTTAGGTTAATATGTCAGTTAAAGAACCTAATTCAGCAAGCTAACTGCCAATTATAAGTAATGTATCAAAACTAAGCATGCATCCGTGACCAGGAAGGGTGCCCTAGCAACTATTAGTCCTTCATTAGTTATTTTTCCACAAGATAAAATACACGTAACTGAGGCTGAAATACAGACGATTAGGGTGAAAACATTAAATATCTCATTCATGCATACCTCAAGATCTCCCATCTACTTATTTACAAATTTGTGAGGGACAAAACTGTAACATCTGGTTTACCTGAACCTTCCCATAGCTACATACTATTGACTGGGACTCTGTTTCCATTATTGATATTCATCCCCATAAGATTTCCTAAGAAAGATCAGGCAGGCTGTAATCCCAAGACAATAGATATGGGGGCATCTAACATCTGTACAGTCGGCTGATTATACTGCCACCTAGTGGTGAGCTGTAACTATGGAATTTGTGATTCTGACTGCAGATGATGATGGTTGCAGGTTGACCGTCACCAAGACACACTAGATCAAAAGTAATTAAGGTAATGCTCGCTTGACTGTCTATATCCAACCAAATCGGTTGAACAATTCAGTTTCCGCGACAGAATGTGCGCGCGCCACCCTCGGATCAAACAAATGTTAAAAAAGTGAACCAGCTGTGTACAGTTATCAGTAGCATGATCATTTTGGGATATTTGACCATGCAGGTAGAGGTCAAAAGGTCAAGGTCGCATGACAAAAACATACGGTATAGAGACTTACATCAAGTCAGTATCTTTTAAACTCTCAGTGAAGCTAGTGAGCAAAATGTGAATTTTCACGATAAATATGGCCACCGTTTTGCATAATTGCCAATGTCATGAAATAGTATGTGCATATGTGGACATCTGTTTCTGATATAATATTTGTGCCAGGTTTGGTTGAAAATGGCCCATGCATCACAGAGGTACCAGTGTAGATTTGACCTTGAAGAAGAGGTCAAGGTCTCATTAGAAAGTGTGATATTGCTAATGTGAAGTAAAAATAATAATAATGCAAACTATATTGCACCTTATATTTGTTGAAAGTCTGGTTTAAACATACACCCTCATATCAACCAACATCTACAATCTGTTGATTATACCGCCACCCAGTGGTCAGCAGTTGGTGGAGGGTCTATGGTTTAAATTGGTCTCATAATGTTTGTGGACATGCTAGGACACATAGACACATATGACTCAATGTAGTAGCTCCCTCAGACTTTGTTCATTGGGGCTAATTGTATTTCTTGTTTACCTTGAAAATCCTTCTGAACGATGTCAGTTATCCAGTATCTTTGAATCCCAAGAAATGCTAAGACATTATGTCTGGCACCAAGGATATCTGGTATTCTTTGTTCCAAATTCACCACTACTTGTAAGACGTTAGACTGTCTTCCTTTGAGTCTTCTACACCTCTTCGTATTCAGGAGATTACATAGGTATTTCTCAGCAAATTTCCCCATGTCTGGTTTGGTATCGACCTCAACATACAGCATTCCTAGAAAAAAAGAAAACTGAGTCAGTCAATTCCTTCCACATTTATAACACAGGTCAATGCATAATCCACCTATCAAAGCAAATGGCATTCCAGATTTCACTTCATCTTTGACACATGTAAGTGATGAAAGATTCAGCCAACAATATGTTTGAACTACAACTAGCAATTTTACTCAGTTTACTGAACATTGCTTACTTTCAGATGTTATCCTTGGTTTTTGGTCTCCTTTAATTTGTGCTCTTTGTCGGGTTAGGTTAAAATCAACTTATGCGTGTCACAGACACTTTGAACAATTTTGCCTATCTGACAATGAACATAGAAGGCAAGGACAGACACACAGATGGCCAGACAGACAAACCCCAATGCAAGATCTGTCCTTGCCCTCTATGTTCATGACTATTTTAAAGGACATCAGTTTTCCAAGCGTGTAGTGGAAGTTTCAGCCAACAATTTTCAAAAGAAATAATTAGAAATACCTTTTTTATTGGCAAACGTTTGTACCCGATGGTACCTGATGACAATAATTATTGTGATGACAAGAGTTAACATCATAGTAATAGTACTAAATATGTCGAGTATCAACCACAGGCTTAAATCTTCATCTTCAATAAAAATCTCTTTGCCTGTAAAGAAAAATAATAGTATGATATTGGAGAGCATCTTGAACTAAACCTTAATTCAGCTAGATACCTTTCCAACTAGATGTAAGCTGAAATGGGTTAGTTACATATGAGCCAATCGGATTAAAATCTGGTGTGGTGAAAGTGGCTAGATGTCTTTATTTACCTCTATTTCCATCGTTTTGTGACATTTGTTTTGTTCTGCGTGATTGCCGCCTTCCCACATTTTACCCCGTGTAATAGAAAATCTTGTTTGAATCTCAAGGATCTTGAAAGGTTTCTTCACCAATCACCATGCTTCTTTCAAAATTGGTTGGCGAGACGGTGTCACCATCAACGGGTCGTGTCGTCAACACAATCGATTCTAGGACAACTGCCCCCCGGACAATTGCCCCCGAAGGACAACTGCCCCCCGGACAATTGCCCCCCGGACAACTGCCCCCGAAGGACAACAATTCACATGTTTTACTCTATTGTTATCTGTGATAATTGTTACGTCATTCATAAATGTCGGCACGATGATTTAACTTACCGCCGTAATTCACATAATGTTCTGGAACATTCTTCTCCTCTTTTCAACCAGTTAACAATTCTCGACGTGTTTAAGTTACACAAGTATTTAGTAGGTGTTTGTGTTTACGACTTAATACACAATAATTTACCACACTCTATAACCGATTATTGCACGCTGTTTAATTATGAATACAATACATGACAGAAGGCTCAGGGCAATTTATGTATTCCGCCAGTAAAGACAGAATAGCCCACAATTTACAGTTTTAAACACTGGCTGATCATGATAAACCGAGCCGAGTCACCATTTACTGTCACCAAAGTCTTACGAGAATGTACATTCTGAGTCTCAATATTTGTTCTACTTTTGACTCGCTTTTTATCTTGTTACCTGTATATTTTGTATTGAACTGATAATAAATAAATCTTTTCCAGTAAAAAAATGACTTCGTGTTTGTGTTAGGTGAGTATAATGTACGCAAATTGCGGCGGTAAGTTGCCGACGGTTACTTTTTAATGAATGACAAACCCGTACATCTGTAATACTAGTTTTTTCGTTCGGGGGCAGTAGTCCGGGGGGCAGTTGTCCTTCGGGGGCAGTTGTCCGGGGGGCAATTGTCCGGGGGGCAGTTGTCCTTCGGGGGCAATTGTCCGGGGGGCAGTTGTCCTTCGGGGGCAGTTGTCCTTCGGGGGCAGTTGTCCGGGGGGGGCAGTTGTCCTGTTACCAACACAATCCTCTGTGTTTGTTTGTTGTTTCAATTTCTGCAGTGTTCACAGCTGCAAACGTAATGCTCACCGTGATTGGCTACTCAAAAGCATGAGATTCAAACAAGAGTTTCTATTACACAAGGTGAGATGTACGTGGGAAGGCAGTGATCATCACCCGGAACAAAACAAAGCATCTAGCCACAAAACAAGACATCTATTCACTTTCAATACAGCAGATTTTTATCAGATTGTTTATTAGGCTGCAATTTAGTTCTAATAGAATTATACTAATACACACTGATACATATCAACCACAGATAAAATGTACAAATATTACTTACTTTGAAGGTAAACAAGTTCATTTGTGTCCAATTCACTTTCTTCCTTCAGTATAAACTCTGTTGGTAAGAGTTGTTTTTTCCTCCCAAGTTTACCATCTCCTATTGGTATGAAGAGAATTAAAATATGGCTTACATTAATTGATGTCCATTGATTCATACAGGACAGTCCTATAGGAAAAAATGACAATCCTGTAGGACAGTCATGTAGGGATTAATTACTGTGGCACAGATGAAACAATTTGGTTCACAGTACATTCCAACAAGAAGCATTAGGTACTCTTTGGCTTAATTTGTCTGTCAGTGTAAAATACCAGTATTAACATAGATAGCAGTTTTTACTTATACAGTCTATATAAACTAAGCATTTCTTCATAAGTCTTGAAGTCCTATAGCACATGCATGCACACACGCACGCACGCACGCACACACACACACACACACACACACACTAGTGGTGCTCAACAGGGCACATTTGGAATTGGTCCGTATAGAAAAAAATGCCATGTAGGGTTGCTCTACAGGGTACGTTTTTTCCTATAGGACAAAAAAATGCCCAACAGGGTAGCTTAAGAGGGCAAATTTTGCCCTATAGGACATCTGTGTGTCCTATAGTATAGGGGATTTTTGTAAGTGGATGTAAGCTGAATGGTTTAGTTTCTACATATGATGCTGCAATTAAGGTCTAACAGAATTATGCTAATACACAGCACATGCATATCAACTGCAGACAAAATGTACAAATATTACTTGCTTTGAAGGCGAACAAGTTCATTTGTGTCCAATTCACTTTCTCCCATCAATATAAACTCTGTTGGTAAGAGTTGTTTTTCCCTCCCAAGTTTACCATCTCCTGTTGGTGTGTAGAAAATTAAAACATGACGGACATTGAGTCTCAAATTGTTACTTTCATCACTCTGCATCTCGTCATTTCTCTAAAACTATGATCGTGTAGATCTCAAAATAAAATTATTCAAATTAGTAAATTCTTTATCAAGGTATTAATCGAGACGCTTCAGACATGTTAGGTAACACCTGAATATATCTGAATGTTATGGAACAGAACGACAACCGCGCATGATTGACGGTTATACGTGTAAAAAGTTCTATTATTCGCTCACACCAAATAGAACCCAATAGAACACGTCTGAATTTTTTTAAAAAAAACCTGATTAGACTGGAAATGATAGATGGCATAGGTACATTTGATGAACACATGCATACCCAAATTTCTTTAGTAAACATTTCATTTACGGATGTTAATTTCAGAAGTTTTTGCTTTTCTTTTGACAATGTTATATGCCTCCATACAAGGGAGACATGTCGAAGAAAAGGAAAATACTCTTCAAATTCATAAACTCAGAGTAAAAATGACTTTTAGTGACTCACTTGACATGAATCAAACCAGCTAGGACAAAATTAACCTCAGCTTTGTACCAGATTTGAATGTTTTTATCACATATACTTACCTGGATACTCATTACTATAGGCACCTCAATCCCCCCCCCCCCCCAAATGTGGTAAAGTGAGCCTTTTAGTACCATATGCCACCTGAGGAGACCACAGTATCACCATATTATGCCTTAACATCAGTTTGCTCCCATACATTTGCTACCAAGGATTGGCAAGAGTCCGCAACTTCATAATCCCCCAGTTAGCAAGCAGGTGATCAATATTAAGCACTGTGTCGTCCGGCCTATGGTTACAGGTAGCATAAACACATATCGGATATCATCACCTCTGACCTTGCATGTCTCACAATCACATATTCTGACTAACGTTACCTCTGATCTGATATTAATAGCAATCAAGCATCACAAAGATCTGGTGATGAGCCTCAGGTCAACTAGACCATTCACAACACAGATCGATCGATTGACACTCCATCAACCATTGAGTCAGGTAAGTACTCACCATATGTCATGATGGATTCTTTGCATTAGCAGTTCAAGTGCAACTTTCCCAACTTGGTGGGCCAGCAAGTCGGGTGTCATAATTTTTTTTGCTTCTCTAAAGCTATTTGCAATGTCACTGATAATGGGTCAGTAAAACTGATAACAACTGATATGACATTGAGCTTAGCTTTGCCTGATGTGTTATGTAGTGCTTAATCACATTTGTAAATATTGCCAACAAACATTATTCAGTGATAAGAGAAAGATAAGAAACCCCACTTCCTTAGTTAATGGCTTGATTCTGTAATGATAGACGATTGGCTATTTCATATGGAATGTTTACTATTTGCCTGACAGACTCATTTTATACTGAATCTGGCCAACAGACTAGGTTTACTGGTCAATATGGCCCTTACGGCAAGTTACAGATCTCTGCAACACAGATTGTTTTCCTTTAGTTTTGGACTTTGCCCTGGAACATGTGCAGCTATAGGGACTAGTCTGGCCAGCCTATACCCAAGTCGATGCTCTAACTGTTAGGGGTAAGGAACTCCTCGGCAGACATTATAGTTCCCATGCCAGGCTTTTTAAATGCACCATGTTCAGTGGCTTCTCCTGTCACTATGGAAACACACAGGCATCCATTAGACTTCCAGTTACCAGGCAGTTGTGCCCTTTCAGTATCAAGATCAAAGTCTTTCTGGTGCTTCAAAGCTAGGGAGCACACCTGCAGGAGTGGCAGTCCTCGGGGACAATTGTTCCACCAGGACTTTCTTCAACACATTGATTGGTTAGAGACGACGGCTATTTGGATAGCCCTTAAGTACTTCATAGTACATGTGCAGGTACAGACAATTCTAGTACAGTTTGGTAGTACAACAGTGGTGTCTTATGTCAACTGTCAAGGAGGTACACACTCCTTCACTCTGTGTTGCCTAGTACGAAATCTTCAGTGCTATCATGGTGCAGACAGAGATCCATTTAGACTCTCTTACAGCCCTCGGAGCTTCGCTTTACTAAAATTAAAGCTAAACGAATTATTTTGCATGTACCGATGCCAGCTAATTAACCGTACTCAAATATCCTTGTACTGTGCGCCCTCATCAACCATGATAGAGATAACCATTCGTTGACGTGTGACTGTGACGCTCCGTGTTATCGCGAAGCCCCGAGCAAAAATACGGAGCGTCGCAGTCACACGTCAACGAACATATATCTCTATGTGGTCGATGAGGGCGCACAGTACAAGGTTGTTCGAGTACGAAGGAGTACGTTATGTAGATGGTATCGGTACATACAAAATAATTCATTTAGCGTCGATTTCAGTAAAGCGAAGTTCCGAGGACTGTGAGAGAGTCTAAGATCCATTGTACTAAGAGCAGTTCACCTATACAGCAGGCAAGCTTGCGCAATCGCATAACAGATGCACTGCCCCACAACAAAGTACCCTCAACAAAATGGTGTTTTTACGAGACAGCTAGTCCACTATCGCAAAAGCCACAGATAGATCTGTGTGCCACAGCAGCAACTCACACATGTCAGATTCCTGGCTAAGAACCAAATAGCATCTCAACAAATTAACCCCAAAACCTGTGTGTTGAGGCATTGGCTCCTAAAGTGAACAGAAGCTTACCTGACAAGCATTTTTGCCAATTAAGTCAGGGCCCTCCATTGATATCTTGACATTGCCAACTTGAAGTTAATTAGGGGTACCAGGAAGAGATTGTTTTATCCTTTAATTATAAGGCCAATCTCCCTTCTGACATCTGCAAACAGACTATCTCTGGATTGCTTGTGAAGACCATTCAGTTGTGTGACCATAGAGTTAGCAGGCAAAGGTGACCTGGTTTTAAACTCATGACATTAGGGCAGTCACTGATATTTTGGAGGCAGTCCGTTGGAGATCCCATATTACCTTCACTTCCTTTTACCTCATATATTTGACCCAGGAGGCTGAAGGCATGTTTCAGCCAGGACCAGTGGTAGCCTCTCAGGCTAAGGGCCACCAAGTGTGTTAGCCTATAGAGAGGCTAATGTACCTTTAATTCTATCAATTTTGTTGATGCCCTGCCTGCTGGGAAGAAAACTGGTGTTCGAGGCATAATATGGTACCGGCGGCCACCTCAGGTGGTGGGAGTGGGAGTTGGGGTCCCTATTGAGTATCCAGGTAAGTATACACTAACAAAATTATGTTTCCCTTCAGAAATTAATGTTCAGAGAGACAGTTGCATGATAGCAGACAAACATATGAATGTATGGAGTGATTAGATCTACTAGTAAGCTCCCCCCCCCCCCCCAGTGATTTGCCCACTGAGAGCCTAGTATAATGACAGTTGAGCACTGTGCTGAGGGTACTAGTATATAACTTACTCAACATGAAGAACCTTTCAATGGCTTCAAAGTTATCTTCCTCATAAACGGCTTGAAGTTGGGGGGTTATGTTGAATTTAACAAATAGTTCTTTCAGATCATTAGTTATTAACAATGGTTCAAAGTCTTTAGCAAACTGTCCTGATTTGCATCTGCTTTCAAATTTATATAGATTTACAAGACATGAGAAACTGAGTGTTAGATTCAAAGATCCTTCCCCAACTCTCTCAAGTTCAGCAGAACTGCTTTTGCATATTTGCCTCAGTTCCTTTTGGTACTCGTCATTGCATATAATTTCTTGTGCACGCTTTTTAAGAATTTTATCTAAAGTCAGCATTTTATTGACTGTCTCTTTATCTTGATCATGTGTCTGTCTTTCTTGACAAGTAGTTTCCTTTCCAAACACTTCCAATATCTTCTCTTTCACATGGCACTGCTCTCTTTCTTTCTTTTTCCTGTCAAGTTTTGTTGTCTTGTTCAGTTTAACGTGTACTTGGAGAACTGAAAGAAATTATGTTTATAGCGATTGTTAGCATTTTACAGAACTAAGTATGGCCTGTTTCCCTAACAACTGTACATAAGACATAATATTATTTCATTTTAAATCAGTACAGTTTTGATTTGAAGTTGAAAAGTGTTTTATTCAACAAAATTATTAAATACACACTTTGTAAATTTTGGTTACATGTTCACTATAAAAATCATCCATCTTTTATATTATATTTCTATATCTATTTCAAATTCAGCTGATATACTTGTTCTGAGCATCAAAAACTATGACTTCTGACCTGGGCCTCGTTACCTTAAAATAACGCCAATGGTCTTGTAGCACAACTGTATACTTTATGTGTTGTTTCATGCAAATGAAAACTGGATGATCTCAACAAATCTCAAAGGGTTTCCAAAAGTTCTAACTAATTCTTAAATATTTATATACACCACAGGTGTTCTGTTGGTGAGTCAATTAAAAAATCCTAAAATGTCTGCAAATATGCCTAACAACAAAACCATGATCATAGCAACAGCCAAATGATGATGTATTGTTAAGTTAACAGGGATAGTTCATGGCGGATTTTACCATTAGCAGTTCAAGTGCGACTCTCTCGACTTGGTGAGCCAGCAAGTCTGGTGTCATAAAAATTGTTTGCATCTCTAAAGTTATTTGCAATGTCACTGATAATGGGTCAGTAAAACTGATAACAACTGATATGACATTAGGGACTTCACACTTAGATATTGAGCTTAGCTTTGCCTGATGTGTTATGTAATAGTGCTTTATCACATTTGTAAATATTGCCAACAAACATTATTCAGTGATAAGAGAGGTAAGAAACCCCACTTCCTTAGTTAATGGTTCGATTCTGCAATGTAAGCAAGTGTAGAATTGTCCAAAGGGTAAATGCAAATATGCTTAGCAACAAGACCATGCCCATAGTGACAGCTAAATGGTAGCATATATTGATGGTAAAGCTAACAAAAGGGCTGGATAGGCATCCAGATAAACAAAAACAAAAAAGCTGATCATTATGCTTTGAACAATTTCAATATTAGAAAGCAAAAGTCATATCCCCAATGCAATCAGTCTGGTGAGTTTTTATTTTAAGTTGTTTACACACATACACACATGCTTTACCATGCCTATATAACACTACTGAACTTCAGTTCAGTTATGCTTATTAATGTATAGTAACTGTAATACAACAATTACACTGTCCTAGTGTGACTTGTAGCAATAATAAATAGAGAACAAACACATGTTTATGTCTTACCTTCCTTGGAATTGTCCACTTTGACATCCTTACCAGGTGATGATTCAGCTTTGGGGAATATCATGGCTGCAAATTTACTGTGGTTCTCATTGATGATTTTGCTATTGGTAAAGTCCTTTTTCAATTCCTTTGCTCTCTCAAAGGCAGTTACAAGATCGCGAATGACCTCTGTTATCCTACCTGGCCATTCTTTTTCTTTGTCTCTTACAACACAATTTTGTTTATGTTGGTTAGAAAAATATTCACTTATGTATGCTGCTACATGGGAATCTTCAGGAGCAAGCAATGGTATACCAACTGCCATCGCTTCTAGTCCATCAAAGCTAAACTCCTCATAGCAGGTAGTGACAAGACACAGATGCGATTGTTGCAGAAAACGTGCAAGATGTTTTGATGAGAAATAGCTGTAAGGTGAAAATTTAGTGCCACGGTTCTTCAACTTATCAGTTAATGGTGTTATGTCAATGTTTTCATCAAGTCCAAGTAAGATCCAGTCAAGCGGATCTAAGCGTGCTTGCTTGAAATTTTCTCCAACTTCATCTATTGCTTCTGCAATAAAGTTATTTTTTTCTAGTTCCTCACTGCTATCTATTTTTCCATATGTAAACAGTACATGCCATTTTGGATTCTTTTCTCCTAAATTTGGTTCCTTTCTGAAGAAAAAGTCATCAGGTCTGGGCAAATATTCCTTGTGCATCTTTTTATGCAAATTGTCTGCCTTGTACATTATCTCAAAGTGATTGTACATGTAAGGGCCAATGGAAAATAGTATATCAGCTTCACCAGCCCAAGTATACATTTGATCAATTAATATCATGTCTGATGACATACCGTTACTCTCTGGTATGACATGATTGATCAAGATTAAGGTGGCATCAGGAAATAAACTCTCTTTTATTTCTCCAGAAGCATTTGCTGTTTTGGGGGCATACCCAACAATGTACTGTATGTTAGTTAGCTTTGAAAGGTGTGGATAATAACTCTCATGCAAAACTAACCACTCTATTTGAGGTCCATTTACATGTGCATTCATTCGTTTCTTCTGCTTCGGTAAAATCAATTCAACGTCTAATGATTCAACATCCTTTAATTGGTCATCAGTAATCTCAGTATTTATGACAGTAGAATATACTTTTAATTGTTCATCTTTCCTTCTGATAAATTCCCTGACAAGATTGCGATGAAATCCTGGCAGGCCTGCTTTATCAACTTCCCAAGAATCAAATACAAACAACACACCAGGTGGATGAACTGAATCACTAGAATCAGTTGAACAGTGTATGATGCACAGAAGGACAAGGAAAATACAATGTGTAGCATTCATTTTGACCATCACCAGTTTTACCTGTATTGACATGGAGAAATATGGTATATCATTAGTAATATCATAACTAGGCAAAGCCCATAAGCTCTCGCAGGGTACATAGATTCATTTGTGACCGGCTGCCTCACAATGATAAAGTAGATAGTGCCCTTCACATGGAGAGTACGCATAGTATATACAACGTGCATGCAAAGTCATTGCACTGCAATGCATCCTGGGTTAACCACCAAAAAAACCCATTGTATATTTAATTGGACGTGCAGGCGTACTAGTCATTGAGCCGCTATGCAGCCACTCTGTGGTCACTGCATGAGCTATATTACCTGATTTGAACTAGTGTCAAACAGCAAAAGAACAATACTTAAGTCTTTTGTACATACCTGTAGATGTGTAGGACTAAAAGTTAACATAGTACTTCTGCTACCCTAGTTTAGTTCCTCTACATTATCATAATGATTTATACTTTCACTCACAACATTCTGTGCTGATTGAGGGATGTTGACCAGACTGTGGTTAGAAAACGGTACCACAGTTGGCATCCAAACTACCGCTACACTGACATTTTGATTTTTTAAAGCACAAATGAACTTCTCATGTTCAGTAGTGCTATAGACATGGCAAAGTGTCTGTCTGCCTTGTCTGTCTGTCTGTCTGTGGATGCATGTGTAAACATTAAAGTCAAAAACTGCTCGACTGATTGCCATGATATTTGGTGGGTGTATTACCTTGGGTGTCTAGTTGAGAAATTGTTCAAATCAAAATGATCTTACCACCGGTGTGTGATTTGGGTAAAAAATGTGATATTTGGTCAAATATAATTTAGACTCAAGGGATAGATCAGTCTGAAATTTGGTTTGAACATTCATAGTGGTGTTTGGATTAAGAATTATTCATGACTTGGTGATCCAATCAGTCATATGTAAATTAGGTCTAAAATGTGTCTTGTTGGTCAAAAATCTGTAATTCCAAAACTGCTAAGCAGACTGGGCTATAATTTGATGGGGATGCATCTGGAAATGTGTAGATGAAGGTGAATTCACAACACGGTGACCCCATCAGCAATATGCAAATTGGGTCAAAAAATGTCAATTTTAGTCAAAAACTTATATCTCAAAAACTACATAGGGAATGGGGCTGAAACTTGGTGAGGATGTTTCTGGAGGTGTCATTCTGCAGTTATTGTTCAAGACATATTGAGTCAATGAGAAAACTGGCCCTAGCAACCATGGCCATACCCTTTTAAACAGTGAAATGATGATGCATATTACAAAGATAACAACAGGGATGGGTAGGTAAGTGAATAAAGATTTTTTAAATGTATGCAAATATCCCTAGCAACAAGACCACACCCATAGCAACAGCCGATGATGGTTTATATTGCAAAGATGGAAACTGGGAAGGGTATAGTAGCCAAGTGACTAAAGCTTCTAAAAACATATGCCAGTATGCCGAGCAACAAGACCATGCCCACGACAACAGCCAAATGATGAAGTATATACTGGTATATTGTAAAGACAAGACATTTTAAAAGGCATGCAAATATGCAAACCAACAAGACCACACCCATAACAACAACCAACTGATGGCGTATCTCACCAAGGTAATATCAGAGCTGGTTAGGCAAGTGGATAAATATCCAAACGGTGAATTCAAATATGCCTAGCAACAAGACCATGCCCCCTAACAACAGCCAAATGATGGCATATGATTATGGTAAAGGTAACAAGAGGGCTTGATAGGCAACCAGATAAACAAAAAAAATACCGCCAATGGCGTTGTAGCACAACTGTACAGTTTTTTAAAATGTTTATCCATATGGTAGTCCATGCTAACAAGAGGTGTTCATTTGTTGAATGACTCCAGTTGCCTATCCAACCATGTTGCTATCTTTATGATATATGCTATCATTTGGCTGTTGCTATGGGCGTGGCATGTTGTTAGATATATTTGCATACATTTTTAAATGTTTTTGTTCACTTGTGTATGAATTCCTGATATTATCTTTGCAATATAATAATAATAATCATAATGAATACTTTATTGATCCCACAAGGGGAAATTAGGAAACTGCCAGCAGTACAACAATTCATAAAATACAAAAATAATACAATTATAACAGATACACAACAAGATACACATACATGTAATGTTAAATTTAAACAGCTACAATAATTTAAAACTCAAACCCACACGATCACTGCACTGCAGCTCAACACTGGTCATCAAAAATTCTTATTGCCTGTGGTAAAAAGGAATTCCTGGATAGGAATTCGTGATCATTTGGTTGTTGCTATGGGCATGGTCTTGTTGCTAGGCATATTTACATACATTTTTTGAATGTTTATTCAATTGTCTATCAATCCCTGTTTTTATCTTTGCAATGTGATCATTTGGCTGTTGCTATGGGTGTGGTCTTGTTGCTAGGCATATTTACATACATTTTTTGAATGTTTATTCAATTGTCTATTAATCCCTGTTGTTATCTTTGTGAAATACACAACCGTTTGGCTGTTGCTATGGGCGTGGTCATGGTTGCTAGGGTATTAGCATACATTTTTTGAATGTTTACTCATTTGCCTACCAGATGATGTTGTTATTTGACCAAAATATACTGCCATTTGGTTGTTGCTAAGGGCGTGGTCATGGTCGCTAGGGCCAATTTTCTCAAAATGTTTTGAAGAAAATCTGCAGAATAACACTCACCAATAACATCTCACCAAGTTTCAGACTCAGTGACCACATACTTTTTGAGATATAAGTTTTTGACCAAAAATGAACATTTTTAAACCTAATTTGCATATCACTCATGGAATCATTCTTCATCCATACATCCCTAGATGCATTCCCATTAAATTAATATTTTCTAGCGGTTCGTAGTAAAGCGTGAAAATATTGTTGTGTCGGATCGAGAAATGTGGCAATTGTTGTAGTCTAGGTGAGGCGGGAAATGTATCAGAATGAAGGAGTCATGGGTAATGTGACGTCAATGGTATTGCGGGAATTTTAGGACCAACGATTGGTCAGAAGTTCCAAGTGTAGTGATGTGATTGGACAAGGCTGTTGAAGCCGTGTATGACCTGGAGTTGCTGCATGAGGCAGAACCATTCCAGGCTTGCATGTTTGAGGACTAGGGCCGTAACCTTAACTCACCAATTTGTGTACCTTACCGCCAAATTGTTTACCACTTAGCCAAACTTAAGCAGTATGGAGACTAATGCTGACACCCCAGCCAAGACGTCGAACACGGACAGTGTTTCCGTTGACGAAATTACGGCGCAAGTAACTGAACGGATGACTGCCAGGGACGATAAACTCCTCAACGATATAGGCAAATTGATGGACTCCAAGTTACAAGATTTCCGCGCGGAAATTAATGAGAAGGCAGACGAAAACATAAACGAAATTCGTAGTCACCTGAAGTACAGAGAACCGAGAACATTTAAGAAGAAGGGATGTGAGAAACAGTTTAAACACAACGAACAGGTTTTGGATTGTCTTGGAAAAGCAGCGAAGGAAATAGACACAAAACGACTAGACAAAGCGAAGGAGACTTTAGATACAGGTATGAAGATAATCCAAGAGAGACAAAAGTTAGTTTCAATTGCCGATTCAGAGAAGCTAGGATGGAAGACGGCAGAGGAATATGAAACACATGAACTAGCCAGCGACGAGGAAGACGAAAAGAGACTGTGGAAGGCAGCTCAGAGGGCAGAGAGACGAGTTAAGGAAGAACAGAAAGAAAAGAACAACAAGCGGAGGAAGCTGACGGGTCCTTCGACTCATCAACTGCTAAATGCTGGTGCCATGTCGTATAACAGTCAGGGCCAGTGGCATGGCAGCAAGGAGGGAGACGAACGACTCGTGACAAGTCCCGGGACGTATGTCACGTGTGCGGAAAGGCCGGGCATTGGCGGGCCGACTGCCCGATGTTGCAACAACTGACGGCGGGAAGTTCATTGCAGACCAGTATCGGACAGTTAGGGACCGGACAGAATTTACGGCAGGGGGGGGGGGGGGCCTGGGGAGAAATTATCTCTGACTTGTTTTTTTCCTGGCCCCCCCCCCCCTCCACTGTGACCAAAATTTCACAGCCCCCCCTTTCAAAAGTATAAAAATTTCATGGCCCCCCCAAAAAAAGAGAAAAGAAAAGATAAAAGTGCACAATATCCTGCCCCCTACAATAACTAAAAAGAGTACAATTTTTTTTGTTACTGTAGCACAACTGTAATATTTCTTTTGGTACTACTATTATGTTACTATTTCAGCCCAAACAACTTAGTAGTTGTAGAGGAAGTTTTTTTAGAAAACAAAACAAAATAAAACATTTTGACCATACATGTAATCATACACATGTGGTATAATCTTGTGTATTTCCCAACTAGACACCATAAGTAGTCATCACTTAATACCAAGGCATTTGATGTGGTGGTTTTAACTGTCATTCACTGATACATACACAGAAACACAGACACAGAGTTAAACACACGTTCACATGCGTGATTTGTGAAAAACTGTAGAGGGGACATTTGTGGGAGTATCTAAGAACATCACATCACCTACATAGTGTATTCAAATATCTATTTATACTCATAACACAATAACTATCTAATGTCAGACATTTGTGATGTCATGAAGTGCTAGCAAACTAAGGATTTTATGCAGCTTTCACTTTCCTACACCAAATGCATTACCAATACACCTGTAAATGTAAGACATTTGTGACTTCATGTCACTGATGAAAAAACACTTAACACCACGCAGACATCTAAATGCTTTACAATATTTAGTACAGATAGATGCATTTGTTGATGCTGAGGAGGGAAATAGTTTAATTTCACTGGTTTTAGATAGAAAGAAAGACACGTCTTGCCTCATATCTTCAGACTCTAGTGAGTCTGAGAGTGAAACTCAAGAATAGTGTCAAGGAAAGAAATAAAACACCTATCTAAATTAATCTGGCCAGACGTTTTTGTATTTACATTTTTCACCAAAAGGTCACTTTTTAAACACATAAATTACAGGTCCTATGCTAGTATATTACCATATATATATATATTAGGACCCGTAATGTATCCTTGATGGTAATTACACACTGAACCTGTTTCCACAGTGCTAAAATGTATGTATGTATGTATGTATGTATGTATGTATGTATGTATGTATGTATGTATGTATGTATGTATGTATGTATACATATGTGTGTGTGTGTGTGAACAACTTGGAGTATATAAGAGTAATTAAGGGTGTATCAAATTAATCTTGAGTAGTGTTTTTATGCTTCACTAAATACAAACGTACACACTTCCATTTTAATACATAAATGAAAGTGTAGACATTCAATATTAAAGGCGATATCAAGTGCTATCTCATGCAATGCTAAATTTTCTAACATATTAATTTTTTTCAATGACAAAATATTTCGTGGCCCCCCCCCCTTTCAAACCATGAGAATTTTCATGGCCCCCCCCCCCTTCAAGCCTCCCATTTTTTTCATGGCCCCCCCCCCCCCAATTTCTCCCCAGGCCCCCCCTCTGCCGTAAATTCTGTCCGGTCCCTTAAGTATTTTTAATATTCTTGTTGAAAATGGTAGAGTTCCTAGCGTATCTCATTTGGCTCCTCGCTCAAAAATGATAAATGTATTTAATTCTAGCAAGCAACTAGGCGACAAAGTTGATATTAATTTTAGAGATGAATTTGTCACAGTTCGTATGTCTCCCAGAGCCCGGTTAGCGAAATCGGTTAATTTTTGGAAGTCATTTTCCTCATCTAAATTTATTCTTGGAGTGATTAGCGAGGGATACAAATTGCCGTTTTATTTTGAGCCTGGTAATAGTTTTGCTAAAAATAATCGTACAGCTGTCAATCATTCTAGCTTTGTAGAGAAAGAAATTTCTTGTTTACTCAAGAAGGGATGTATTACACAGTGTGTTTCTAAACCAAAAGTGATAAATCCGCTCACTGTAAGTAATAATTCTGGTAAGTTAAGGTTGATTCTTGACTTAAGGTATGTAAATCAATTTTTGTATAAGCATAAATTCAAAATTGATGATATCTTTGTGGCAAGGGAGTTGCTAGGCAATGCTAAATTTCTGTACAAATTTGACATCAAGTCCGCATATCACCATGTAGAGATTTTTCCTGTGCATAGAACCTACCTTGGGTTTGCTTGGATTTTTAAAGGGGACGGTGAGGCATCCTACTTTGTGTTTAATGTTTTACCTTTTGGTCTGGCTTGTGCACCGTATGTATTTACCAAACTGTTGCGGCCACTTGTTACATCATGTAGAGAAGTGGGTGTCAGATCTTTGATGTATTTTGATGATGGTTTAGGGGGTGCACCTACCCAACAAGTTGCCACCAGTGAGTCTTTACATGTCAAAGATGTGTTGGAGAAGGCAGGTTTTCTTTTGAGTGAGGAGAAGTGTGTGTGGAAACCCACCCCACAAATTTCCTGGCTTGGATATGTATCTTACAAACAACTCCTTCTCAGTTAGTGGGGCTAGAGTGGTAAAACTTAAGGCAGTAATTGCACTTGTTTTGCATTTACATGAAAAGGCATGTAAAATACCAGTTATTATATTAGCCAAGGTAGCAGGCTTAATAGTATCTATGCATGCAGTTATAGGCTCACTATGTAAACTGCGATCAAGGTATTTATATTACATAATAGAAACCAGAAAGTCATGGAGCTACATTGTGGACATCCCACATGAGTTGGTGTTAGATTTAGAATTCTGGCTAAATAATATTTGCAAGCTGAATTCAAGGAACTGGTCAATGTCGAGTGACAAATTGACCATCAGTGGTGATACAGTAATTTACTCTGATGCATCTCAAGTGGCCTATGGTGGCATTACATCGCTGAGGGGTGAGGTTTTAATTGCACATGGCAATTGGTCTCAAGGTGAGGCTACTATGAGTTCAACTTGGCGTGAGGCCAAAGCAGTGGAGAATACACTGTTGAGTTTTTCTGATAAGCTGAAACACAAATCAGTAACCTGGTACACAAACAATCAAAATATTGTTAAAATAATTAATAACGGAAGTATGAAAGCAGACTTACAGTACATAGCATTACGAATAAATGAATACATTGTTAGAAACAGGGTTACACTAAACTTGGTGTGGATACCAAGAACAGAAAACGAGCTAGCTGATTATATAAGTAAAATTGTAGATAAAGATGACTGGAGCATTAGTCCTCTGATTTTTAGTGATGTGAATGCTTCGTGGGGTCCATTCACAATTGACAGATTTGCTACTTTTTACAATACAAAATGTACTAGATTTAATTCCAGATACTGGAATCCAGGAACAGAGGCGGTAGATGCGTTTTCTGTTGATTGGGGAGGTGAGAACAACTGGGTTGTACCTCCACCATGTATGGTTACTAGGGTAATATCCCACATGCACTTGTGCAGGGCACAGGGGGTGCTTATTGTTCCAGAGTGGAAAGGGTCATGTTATTGGCCAATGCTTTGCCCCGATGGCAATTGTTTTGACAGTTCTGTGTCTGAGTCTAAGCGTCTACCACATATGCCAGGTATTGCCTTACAGGGCAAGTTTAAACAGTCCCTTTTTACAGCAGGTTTGCTACCATTTAGAATGTTGGCCCTAAAGTTGGATTTTACCAAATAAAGATTTTTGGAAACTCACCATGTTTTTTCTTATAGTGTTTTTGCTATATATTTTCTATTACAGAACTGAATTTATGGTCCAACCTTTTGGGTGAAGAAACTCGCTCGGCAGCAGTTCATCCCGAATTACAGAAGTATTTAGATGTGTTACCAGATGTTATCCTGCGTTCCAAAGCACCAGGAACTGTTTTGAACTATGTTTCTTATATTCGACATTGGATTGACTTTGCAAAAGTTTTCAAATTGACTGTTTTTCCAGCAATTCCTTTAGACTTGACTTTGTTTTTTATGAGCTTGATGGATTCAAAAAAGTCAGCAGCAGTTATCATGAATGTTTACTATGCACTTAAATGGCTACATATTTTTGCAAGTGTTAGTCAGATAAACCCTACAGAAAATCCTATTGTTAAGAGTGTTTTAGAATCAGCAAAGAGATTATTATCGAAACCTGTTACGCATAGAGAAGCAGTTTCAGTTGATGCTTTGTTACAGTTGTCTAAGAAATTTGTAGCATCTTCAGATTTATTGGTAAGACGTGGCGTTGGGATGTGCTTACTGCTGTTTTCTGGTTTTCTCAGATATGATGAAATGGCAAATTTAACTTGTAGTGATGTATCTTTCTTAGAGTCCCACTTAGTTCTAAAAATAAGGGGGAGTAAAACTGATCAGTACAGACAAGGGGACACTGTTGTAATTGGTCGTACAGGAAAGCTGTCATGTCCAGTAACAAATTTAGAGAGGTACATTTCAGCAGGTAGTATTGATCTGAATAGTCATGATTTTTTAATCAAACCAGTTGTGAGGTCAGGAAAGACCGTCAAGTTGATTAATTCAAATAAACCATTAAGCTATACCAGGGCTAATGAAATAGTTAGGTCAAGGTTGGCCGAATTTGTTTCTAATTCCTCACACCTTACTGTTCATTCGTTCAGAGCAGGGGGAGCAACAAAAGCAGCCACATCTGGAGTTAAGGATCGGTGTTTTAAAAAACATGGTAGGTGGCGATCCGAAAGTTGTAAGGATAGATACGTGGAAGATAGTCTGAAGGACAGATTAGTTGTAACACAAAATTTGGGATTATAGATTTAGACACTGACCCACATCTATACTTTGGTGACTTCCAGAATAAAACATACAGGCGTCCTCCTATATTTTTGGTCATGTGTATGAACTTGAGTGTTTTGGAATGAGAGTGTAGACAAAACTAATATTTTCGTAGTAAAGCGTGAAAATATTGTTGTGTCGGATCGAGAAATGTAGCAATTGTTGTAGTCTAGGTGAGGCGGGAAATGTATCAGAATGAAGGAGTCACGGGTAACGTGACGTCAATGGTATTGCGGGAATTTTAGGACCAACGATTGGTCAGAAGTTCCAAGTGTAGTGATGTGATTGGATAAGGCTGTTGAAGCCCTGTATGACCTGGAGTTGCTGCATGAGGCAGAACCATTCCAGGCTTGCATGTTTGAGGACTAGGGCCGTAACCTTAACTCAACCCCCCCCCCCCCCAAAGTTACTCAGATTGTGTTTTACATGTTTTTTTCTGTTTTGCAGGGGAATTCTTTAATAGTTTTCCAAAGTCTGTTTTGCCTTTGTAAATGGGCTAATTATATTTTTGGGTACCTTACTGGTAAAGTGTGTATATACATGTGATATTAGCGGAATAATCAAATTGAACACTTGCGCTTTTTCCAGAGATTTTCCTCCTCAAAGAACACTACAATTGCATGGGGTTTTTCTGCTCTGGTTTTTTAGGGCGAAGTGTGTCGATTTAGTGAGGAATGATTTGTCTCATTGTTTTCTTGATTTGTCAAGAATCTGTAGCTTGTTTCCTAGTCCAGAATAAAACATACAGGCGTCCTCCTATATTTTGGTCATGTGTATGAACTTGAGTGTTTTGGAATGAGAGTGTAGACAAAACTTCAGCCCAATCTGCTCAGTAGTTTTGGAATTATAGATTTTTAACCAAAAAGACACATTTTTAGCCCTAATTTGCATATCACTGATGGAATCATCACGTCATGAACAAATCTTACTTTACACCCCCTTAACAATGTTCCCACCAAATTTTGCACCAATCTGCCCAGTAGTTTCTGGGTTTAAGTTTTTTGACCAAAATTCACATTTTTTGACCCAAATCACACATCTGTGATGCGATCATTTTGATTTGAACAATTTCCCAACTAGACACCCAAGGTAATGGACCCACCAAATATCATGGCAATCGGTTCAGCGGTTTTTGACTTTAAGTTGTTTACACACACACACACACACACACACACACAGACAGACAGACGCCGGACGATCCCTATAGCACTACTGAACCGCAGTTCAGTTGTGCTAACAAAAAACTGTACAGTGGTTAGTTTGTTCTACAATGTCATCGGTGCTATTTTTTTTATTTGAAAAATTTGAAAATTACAAAAAAAATGTCAGTAAGGATAGCGGAAATAGTGTTGAACTTGCAGTAGTGTTAGTCCAATACGTCTAAAGGTTGGCTACAAATGTATTGTAACAGTTCTTTTTTGTATCTGGACTTTGATACTTCACCCGACATTTTATTGGTGCCATTACCTTATTGTTGCCAGTCTTTTAAGGGGAACTACGTGTATTTACGTATACGACTCGACTGTAAAATTGCTTGATTTTCTAGTGGCGAGTTATATCTAGCTTTACAGTACACTTGTTTCTCGATAACAGAATACATTAATATATCGATAAAATTGAGATACTTGGCCGATAATATATCAAAGGGGTAACATATTAAACGCGGATTGTACAGGAATCGGTTGATATCTTTTTCATGGTCCGATTGTAACAACGACATGTTTATCGGAAGTTTATTAAATTTGGGAACGCTGAAGGTGATGAGGGAAGCTAAAATTTTCGAAAAGTTGGCTGAGTGAAACGTCCGGTTTAAAGTTCATGTTGTCGTTCTGTTACCGTACGTGTCTTGAGTATATTTCGCAGAGTTTGGACTTCATATTGATTCAAGTTTTGGGTTCACCCATGGAACTATAACTGTTTCTACTTCCATGGTTCGCCAGACAAAATCTGAAACGGGGTGTCTCTAGTACCACCGCAGTGGCACTAGCCGATCCTCACTGGAACGGATAGTACCACCACCCGCGACATTTCTCGTCGCTGAACATTTCCCAACAAATAAATCACACAGAACTCCTCGAACGCTTCCATTCTACCTTATAATACCAAAGGCAAACTAATTATTTCATTTCTCGTGCGGCGCACAGCCACTCAAAAAGTCTCCGTAGCGGCAGCCATTCGGCCAGGCATGTACCAATGTCATGCATACGCACACAGATAAGTAACAAATTTAAACACACTTATCTGTGATACGCACAACAACGCTGACACTTGTGACACCGCCACTACAGAGCTCGAGACTGTTTTGAGTGGATGTGCGCTGCGCGAGAAGTTAAATAATAGCCTTTCCATGTGGTTCTGTGTGTGATTTATTTGTTGGGAGATGTTCAGCGACGAGAAATATTGTGGGTGCCGGTGGTGGCACTAGCCTTTTCAGTGAGGAATGGCTACTTTACCCTACTGCCACGGTGGTAGTCTCTCCAGTGAGGGCCGGTGACTGACACCGGGGTGGTACTTGACTCGGCCATGTGAAAATGGCGGTTCCAAATTCAACAATGCAGTGCTATCTGTCAGTTCCCTTCTTGTCTGGAAGTACATATAGTTCCCCCCCCCCCATGATTACTTACACAAAAGTTACTACTCATACCATAGTTATTAATTTAATTAATTACCTTGACTCAGCTAGACGCACTTCTCCAGATCTCAATTCAAACGGGAACTTCTCAGCTTAGGGTTTTACCACTTGATTTTGGGGACAGGGGGATTATTGATTTTTCGAGAAAATTTGCTGTCCAACCCAAGACAGAAAAACAATGTTTCCTGGGTATGAGCTGTTTGTTGTGCTGTAACTTAATGTAAGTGCGGAAACTAGATACAAAATGTTAAATTCCCAGGTAAATGTTGATATGTGTCTCTGGAGTCGTCGCCTACACCTTTGACTTTAAAGATGATTGTCAAAGGTTTATACTGTTAGCAAATGTTGAAACAAACAAGACAGAACACTACCCTCAAGTCACTTTATTACTGACCTGACTTAGTACGTACCTTGAATCCTGCAATTTATCATAATGATAACACAATTTTGAATGGTATAAATTTGTATGGCGTCAATACGTTATACATTTTTTGAATTCTTTTTCGGTATAAATTTTCTGAATTCAAAATTAAATTGTAATCAGGAGAGGGTATTGTTTTCACCTTGCCGTATTAAAACAACACCAGATAGCACTCTTTTAGCCCTTAATTTCAAAAATGTTTAGGTGCAGAATTGGGAAACCCCTCCCATACACCCCATCTCTACTCCCTCATATTGTGTAGTAATTTAACTTTCACAGAATACTAGTGTACTGTTAACGTTGTTACTACTTCGATGTGTATATAGCACCAGAAATCATTGTTTTCGTCCTTGATTTCAAAATTCTACATTGGCAGGAGAAGGAAGAGCCCACCTGGCTCCTTCCTACTAATTTGATTCAATTTTTCAGTCAACTTTCAAATTTGACTTACTTTTGAAATAAGTTCGCTACACTAACCATGTATATCGCCTGTTATAAGAAATTCTAAATTCGATTTCAAGAATAAAAAATTGATGTATACCTACGAGGTGGAAACAAGTTTATTACTCACTCTTGGAGGAAAAATTGCTTTTACGGTTGACTAAAAAATGTTGTCGGGTCCAAATCCACAAGACCCCTTGAAATCAATGGTTTAATCCTTATGAATCGTTCTTTTTGGTGATAAAAATAACTCTGACAACATAGTCTAGTATTGTTCTCTGGACTTTGTGCTCTGTTGATTCGTAAATTTTATTGATAATCATGCCAGTGGTTAATGGTTAATGGTTAATTACTTGGCAACTATCTGTTGAAATCTGTACCGAGTTGAAGCGTTGCCAAGCTTGAATAAACAACTCCATCACTATAAAGGGCGATCCACAATGTCGCACAAGCTCAACACTCGAACATCGTTCACTTAGGACAAAATCCCCTCCCCCTCCCCTTAAACGAACGTTCACAATTTGACATCGCACATTTATATATGTAAACTATGATGAAAACTGTAGTGGTCACACACTATATATGATTGATGCAATGTAAAGGCATGATGGTAAACATGGAGTTCCTACAACAGCATGAGCAGGGGCGAGCGCTCGAGCGCTTTCGATTTGCACAATCGTGATTAGTCTGACGTCATTACTGGAAACGAGGTTGTAAGCAAAAGTTGCATACATTTCCCGTAAATTAACTGATTTTACATCGTCAAAATGATTACAATGATAACAAATTACAATCTCACAGAACACAATACATGATGTTTTCTGTCATTTCGAACTCAAGCTGTCAGCCGGCCACACGATCACCCGTTTTCCGTCATCTTGTAATCACGTCAATCATGGTTAGGGGCATGATTACTGTGATTACCAATCATGATTGTGATTGATACATGTCAAACCGTAATCATGATTGTGATCGATAAATCAGTGATTATGATTGCAAAGCGAACCTGCAGAACACATGCCCAGAAGAGTCTGAAATTGTGTCGTTGGTGGCGCTATCACCATGACGTGAACGCTTCGTTGTGTAAATCGTGAACAGCATTGCATCATGTTTTAGTTATGTACTCGATAAATCAAATTAAATTAATTTTCAGTCTGCATCCAAAAATCAGCGCCACCAACGGCGATCACGATTTCAACCCTTTTCTGTTCTATACATACATACATACATACATACATACATACATACATACATACATACATACATACATACATACATACATACATACATAGCATATGGAACTTCTGTGATTCCTAATAAATAGATGTAAAATCAAATAAAAATTCTTTATCAAGGTATTTATAGACAAGTTTTAGAGATATTTATTAACATACATACATACATACGTACGTACGTATGTACGTACATACATACATACATACATACATATGCACGCACGCATGCATGCATGCATACATACATACATACATACATACCAAATCAAAATGATAGATTCAACTTTTTAAAACTTTGTTACCTCAACACGACCTCAGCCAATAGATGAACTTTAACATTTGTTTAGATAACCTTTGACCTCTCAGAGAGACCATAATAGATTCATGTAAACTGAAATCTCAGTTACCTGGTTGATTGTTACCATGGATACAAATCAACTAGTAAAAAACTAGCAAAGCCAGTAATAGATTGTTGTCAAAGCCATGATATGAAACTCATCTCCCCCACCATTCCTTACAATTGTAGTTTTTAGTTACTTTATAATACAATAGATCTGAAACTAATACAATTTATATAAATTTCAAGTCAAAATTCATCAATAGTTCTGTCTTTATGTAGAATAAATAAGTTTATTTCCTATTAATCTTTCCAAAATTAATCATGGCAACTTTATTCACAGATTTATGATCAAACCCATAATGAAGACTATACATAGTCACAACTATAGTCTAGTTCCTTTACAGTATCGTTATGATTTACACCTTCACTCACAGTATAGTCAAAGTCGTTACTCTAGAAGTCCTGAGATGCATGAGATACAATTTTAAATTCATCCACAGCCACCCACACAGTCATTAACATCATGTCTTTGCTAATCAATCACAAAATTCTAACCAATACCACAGTTCCTCATAAAGTTAGTGTTTATTGGGGCAGTTATGTAATGTCCAAATATAGTATATTTGTCAGCGTAGGATGCTACTTATACACTGTTTACATCACTTTAACAGTTGGGGTTCACTTATTAGATGAACAACTTTTTGTGCTGATTGGAGACTTTGACCAGACATGGTTTAGTTAGAATCCATGTTCATATCCTAGGGGACTGTCATAACTGGCAGGTTTTGTGGAAAAGTTATTGTGCAAATTTGAATGGTGTCTCTTGATTCAAAACTTGACCAATTTTTATTTATTACAGGAGGGTACTAGGATTAAGGTTAATATATATGCAAATTAGTCTTAGTACCCTCTCGTCTGATTGGCTAGCATAATCTATGCACCTGTCTATCATTCTCTCTGTGGTCACTGTTTTGTGACCATATGTATTTCAAGTTGATAACATCTAAACACTGACGACTGACAATAATGTTATAATGTTGGTTTTTATATAGCGCTTTCTCACTTTGTGCTCAAAGCACTTTACAATTATTTACCCCTGGCATGGATCAATAATGATACATTATGGCTCATTACTTCCTTAACTCCCTGGGGAGCATACAATCCATTGCAGCCTCTATAAGTGCATAGGATAAATCATGGTTCAAATCTTGCTCAAGGACTTTAGTCATTCAGAAACAAAGGCAGCGACAGGGCTCAAACCTGCAACCTGCAGATTCAAAGCCGGGCACTCTAACCATTTGCCTATCATGACTCCATACCAATCCCTTAGGAGGCTACCTGTAGCCTATTTATATTCAAGCTAGGGAGTTAGGATTAGACTCCCTAGCCTAATCCTAATGAGTGTCACCTTCAGAGGGTGAAGATTTGTATTCAAGCCAGGAAGGTAGGAATAGACTCCCTAGGCTAACCTTAATTTGTATCACCTTCAGTAGGTAAAGATTTGTATTCAAGTTAGGGAGTTAAGATTAGACTCCCTAGCCTAACCCTAATTTGTATCACCTTCAGCAGGTGGAGATTTGTATTCAAGCTAGGGAGTAAAGATTAGACTCCCTAGACTAACCATAATTTGTATCACCTTCAGTTGAAGATTTACATTCAACCTAGGGAGTTAGGATTAGACTCCCTAGCCTAACCCTAATTTGTATCACCTTCAGTAGGTGAATATTGGTGTAGATGTGCCTCACAGTCAGCATTCTGTGGAATATTGTCATTTTTTGTTGGAATGCCAAAGCCAGCAACACCACATGACTCTTCTGAAGTCCTTGGGATAAATACGCTGGTACCCATTTCATGTGAGTACGTTGAATAAAATTTTAATTTGTTATCACGGACTAGTAGTCTAGCAGGTGTACCCGATAACTTGGCATCACCACATGCTGCACACTCTGTAAACTTTGCAGGATTGCTTACAAGACATGTCTCACATTGCCATGACTTTGCTTTCCGATGAAACATGCCATCCAATCCCTAGAAATGAAAACAAAAGACATACAAGTCATGAACATGTATTGATAGTCTGTATAACTGTGTTCCTATACAGTATCATTACCATCCACACCTCCACTCACAGTATAGTCAAAGTCATTATTCTAGAAGTCCTGAGATGCACGAGTGTGTGTGTGCTTGTGTGTGTGTTTGCATGCATGCGTGAATGCATGTGTTCATACGTATGTACGTATGTGCATGTGTGTGTGTGTGTGTGTGTGTGTGTGTGTGTGTGTGTGTGTGTGTGTGTGTGAATTAATTGTATATTTTTTGTGAGTGAATACATTTCAAAAACTGCAATAGCAACTGATTCAAATTAAACTTTTTGTATGTTTTGGTAAACCGTATGGTCTGTGTCTGTAAGAGAAATGTTTGAGCAAGAATGTATGCATCATATGTGATTTGGTAAATGTATGATTCCTAGTTTGGCCAGTCAATATTCATAATATTACATCACCTGCATGGGGTCTTGGACTTGGGTGTCTCCTTGGTCAGGTAATGATTGAACACTTGGCATTTCTGATACTTGAGATACTTGGGGTATCGGAGTTGTTAACATGCCCTGAAGTGACTGAAAAAACAAAGAAACTAATTACTAATTTAGTACTTATTTACTTACACATAATTTGGAGTGAAGAAATACACCTTGGTAACTAAGTTGATAACAGTAATCAATACAAGTGTACTAAAGGTAGAAATAAGTCTGGCCGGACTTTTCCTTTAAGTTGATAGCAGTAATCAATACAAGTGTACTAAAGGTAGAAATAAGTCTGACTGGACTTTTCCTTTAAGTTGATAGCAGTAATCAATACAAGTGTACTAAAGGTAGAAATAAGTCTGACTGGACTTTTCCTTTAAGTTGATAGCAGTAATCAATACAAGTGTACTAAAGGTAGAAATAAGTCTGACTGGACTTTTCCTTTAAGTTGATAGCAGTAATCAATACAAGTGTACTAAAGGTAGAAATAAGTCTGACTGGACTTTTCCTTTAAGTTGATAGCAGTAATCAATACAAGTGTACTAAAGGTAGAAATAAGTCTGACTGGACTTTTCCTTTAAGTTGATAGCAGTAATCAATACAAGTGTACTAAAGGTAGAAATAAGTCTGACTGGACTTTTCCTTTAAGTTGATAGCAGTAATCAATACAAGTGTACTAAAGGTAGAAATAAGTCTGACTGGACTTTTCCTTTAAGTTGATAGCAGTAATCAATACAAGTGTACTAAAGGTAGAAATAAGTCTGACTGGACTTTTACTTTAAGTTGATAGCAGTAATCAATACAAGTGTACTAAAGGTAGAAATAAGTCTGACTGGACTTTTCCTTTAAGTTGATAGCAGTAATCAATACAAGTGTACTAAAGGTAGAAATAAGTCTGACTGGACTTTTCCTTTAAGTTGATAGCAGTAATCAATACAAATGTACTAAAGGTAGAAATAAGTCTGACTGGACTTTTCCTTTAAAGTTGATAGCAGTAATCAATACAATTGTACTAAAGGTAGAAATAAGTCTGACTGGACTTTTCCTTTAAGTTGATAGCAGTAATCAATACAAATGTACTAAAGGTAGAAATAAGTCTGACTGGACTTTTACTTTAAGTTGATAGCAGTAATCAATACAAATGTACTAAAGTCCGACTGGATTTTTCCATTACAGCTAGGTGAAAACAATAAAAGTAAACAAGATGAAAATCTTACATAACTTACAAGTGGTAATCAATTCTTCTCATAATATGAATATATGTTAATTAGGCATAAAAGAATTGTTTCTGGTTAGGACAGTTTTTGGTGCGACGATGTAGAGTATTATTAATGATGCACATGCTGACCAGAAACAATTTTTTGGCCTTACATGGTAATTTTATGTTTACCTGTGTTATGTCAGAAACATCTTCAGTTGCAGCTGACAAGGTCAGGTGACTGTCTTGATTTGAACCTGGTTTGAGAGCATGACATGCAGAACATATTATTGTGTTGCCTAGGTTACCAGTGCGGCATTCATGGCATTCCCAAGTGAGGGTTTCTTGATCTGATGGCTGTGAATTGTAAAAAAAAGAATGAATGAATGATATATTGTTTGTTTATTTTTTTGCAAAAGTATTTTTAGTGCAACTGAACTGAGGTAAAGTAGTGCTATAGGCATGGCGAAATGTGTATCTGCCTCTGTGTGTGTGTGTGTGTGTGTGTGTGTGTGTGTGTGTGTATCTGTGTGTATGTGTCAGGACTTCATACCTTTGCCGATGTCTGTGTACTTGAACTTCCAGCTGAAGAGGATAGTTTGCACCCAGGTTTGATCTCACCACACCACTGACACTGTATAACCTCAACTGGATGACGAACAGGACACGTCTCGCACTCCCAGCCACCTGGAGTCGGACGATACTCATTCCCGAAACCCTGTGAAGTGAACGCAAACCATTTGGAACATGAAATTTAAAAGATTTTTTAAATTATGAAAACATACGTGTTATTTTCACACATTATATAGTCAAAGTGGTTACCCTAGCACAAAAATCTGTGCTACTCCCAACAGCGTTCATATAAACCTGATGCAGTTATCATGTCTCCATGTGATTTTAGTTTAGTATGTACAGCTGTAGTAATTAAATATTAATGAGCAATTGTCTGAAGTAAGTAAACCTATTACAAGTGCCTGTCAATTTATAATGGATTACTACTGACATATAAAGGAAATATATCTTGTCGAACAAGTGATACTTGAGTTCTGGAAATCTGCGCTTTGAGAACTCTGACATGTTAGAAGTATATTTCCAGAGCTACAGATGCATGATCTGATGTTCAGAAGCTATCTTTGAAGCAAACTTGTCTTGGTGTTACCATCGCAAGAACCTGTTAGACCAAGACAATTTTCTGATGCATGTTGATTCGATAATGACAAAAAGATACTGCAGGCTGCAGTCAGAATGCCTTGGTTATTTGCATATAATGACTGGATAATAGATTATTGTTATTGTTATTTTTTTCACTACTATTTCATTAATTTTAACTCTTTATTAATTTTTACTGTATTTAAATCTTTTATTTTATTTATTTCAAATGTTTTTTGTAACCTTTAGCAATTCCTTCAGGAATTATTATGTGTTCGAATAAAATATAATTAATTATACACATGTGCAACACATTAGCATACATTTTAATTAAATCGATGTACGGTCAATGACATCTAATTATGTATTCATCATGTGACCTAATTTAAATATGTCTAATTATGTATTCGACCAATCACGCTGTAGATAGGAATGTCATTTGAGACAAGCTGTGACATTGTCGTCAAAAACTTATACTTGGGCACGGAGCGAAAATTCAAAAGATGAAAATGTCAGATAGGATAGCGGAATAGTGTAGGAGCGAGTCCTTCAAGTTTACAGGTAGGCTAGTTTACAGGTATAGCTAGGGTAAACGACATGTCTAAATCTCCGACCCTCAGACAACAATGGTGGTCTGCGGTTAAATTCATATTTCCGCGAGACGAAAAGTTCATCCTTTTTTTGACAACTGCATATATAAAACAAGCGACTGTCTATGAATGAACGAACTTCGATTCGGTTCTTGAATACAATAATATAGTAACAATTTGCAACAATTTAGCTGTTTTGTTTGTTTGTTTGTTTGTTTATATATTTGTTTCTGAGAATTTATCATCGGAGTGTCTGTCTAGTACCAGCGCTGGATGTCATGGAACGGCTAGCGGCACCCCGCGATACTTCTCGTCGCTGAACATCTCTGAAAAAAAAAATCACACAGAACTCAAACGCTTCCATTCTACCGTAAAACGCCAAATTTCTGTCGTGCAGCGCATAACCACTCAAAAAGTTTTTAGTAGAGGCAGCCATTCTGCTGGACATGTACGTACGTACAGTACAGTACCGAACAACACGTTCTCATGTAACTCCTAAGTCATGATATCACCCTTTGCCTGTATTTATACACGATTTAGTTTTAAAAGTTGCAATATATTGAAGAGCAAACTTTATTACATTTCTGTCTTCTGAACAAGAGGTGCGTTTGATTTGATGTGACGCGATCACGTATTTTCGGACGCAAGGCCTTAGGATGTATACTACGAGTCGAATGTACGTACGTACGTACGTACGTACTCACAATAACGCTGGCACTTGTGACACCGCCGCTATGGGGTCTTTTTTGAGTGGTTGTGTACAACATGAGAAATGAAATACAAGTTTCCATTTTGTGTTTTAAGGTAGAATGGAAGCGTTTGAGAAGTTCTGTATGAATTATTTCTTGGGAAATGTTCAGCGACGAGAAATATCGCGCATGGTGGTGGCACTAGTTGTAGGTGAGGAGCTAAGTCTCGTCTCTCCAGTGAGGGCTGCAACGTTGCAACTGGCTAATACTATACTGACACCGAGTAGTCCTGCTTCCATGACGGTGCACGAGTCTGTATTACTGACTTGACTCTAAACACCGTCATGCAAAGAGCAATAGAGTTTGCCTATTACTACACCGCCAGCAAAATGTACCCGCGCCAATTGCAAAAGAATTACCTACCGACCGATCAAATATTTGCAACCGATCGAATATCTACGCCATTTCGATTCCTCTGACGATAGTATTCCCTGCTCAGATCACAAAAAGCGTCGAAATCGGACCTTTTCAAGTGCGAACTGCAACATTCAAGTAACCCTCGTAACACCGCCACATTTGATATCGTCGAGTGAATGAATAATTACCCAGAGACACTTGCGCCGACGTACGTAAGGAGAAGTGATTAAATTTACGATAGAATTTGAAAAGTTCCGATTTTGATAGTTTTGGTCATCTGCTATAGGACTTTTGCAGTCAAAATGAGGTAAACCGACTAAATAATAGATTTATTGCTAATATTTGACCACTGGGCGATTTTATTCCTTAGTTACCGGCATTTTTTGTAAGTCCGTATTTCACGGCTGGCTCTTCGCAGGACGGAGGGGGAGGGACAATTGTCAGAATCGAGTCCCGAATTCCTCCGTATGCAAGCAGGACTAGACACCGAGGTACGAGGTGGTACTAGACTTCGCACATTTTATCAGTCCACATCACGGAACGATTAAAAGCTCGGAAATAAATTAAACGTCAGATATACTACTATGTAACAAGGTAAAATCTATTTCCTCACCTGCAGAGCAATTGATGTACCATCAACCAAAACCAATTCTCCAACTGCTTCATAGTCGTTGACTTTGAAATAAAGCGTGTCGTCCTTGTACGAAGGCATTTGACTCTCTATGTCATTAAGTTTTTTCTCTGTTATTTCGCTCTCCCTTATCATCGACATCATTGATTCAGGTGTTCTTTCATGTACAGCGTTCTCCATGGCTGTAAGTATATCGGACAGATGTTTTTCCTGGGAAGAGAGATTTTCAAATAATTGGTCCAGTGTTTCTTTCCTGCTGGTAAACTCAGAGTGCAGTACCGTTAACAATCTGTGTCCATCTTCTTGATTGATCCGAATGACTTGTTGAATTTGACTCTCTAGAGTTTGACAGTTTTTGCATAAGGAATCAAATACATTTCGCACAATGCCATGCTTTCGTTGAACCTGACTTTGTTTCGTCTTCATTCTGTCCACTAAAACAACAAACCGTTCCGCAATGGCATCAAGATATTCAAGCTGATGATGGACGGACAGTGGATGATCGAGCGCCGCACATTCGGGACATACGATAACCTTGCAATTTTCACAGTAAAATTTGATGATATTGTCCGGGTGTATATGGCAGTATGTGCGTCGTTGAAGCAAAACGCTGGACTTCGTACTGTAGTAATCGTGTACGGACATAACACGATGTGAATTTGTTGTAAACAATTGTTCATGATTTGCAAAACAGTTACTACAAACATCGAGGTTGCATTCCAGGCAGTGACTGGTCGCCACAATGTCAATTCGCCTACAGCTTCCACATGGCCTTGCAATTGGTTCTTCCGATTCGCTCATGTTAAACCAAGTCTCGCGATCGAATTCCGAAACTCCCAGCCGAAACTATTCCTGCAGTCTTAGCTACTCCAGTCTGTGATGACGGTCAGTGCAGTAAAATGTATAAGACGGGTAGTTTGTTCCACTGTTCTAGCTGTGATTGTAGCCAATATATCGCCTGAATTTCGTGAATATCGTCAACTTTACTGGATACGATTTCGACAACTATTCTAGATGTTATCGACTACCACTCGATATCGCGTCCTCATCTGACCTTATACCGTATCATGTACATATGCTAATGTGATAAATACTACACACAAACTAAACAACTTGTAAACAAAAAAAGCAATAATGCTAATAAGAAAGAATTTTCCTGAAACATTTGCTATAATAAAATATTACATTACATAAATTTCACTTCACCTTAGGTAATTAATTTTGATATTGATAAAACGCTATATTGATCCACATTATATAATATTATTTTATTAATTCTATAGGGTCTACCGAAAGTGTAACACTCACCGAAGCCATCCACGGTTACCTGGAACTCTGGTGGAAGGTGAGTGAGTGGGTGGGTGGGGTGGGGAGGGGCACATACTGCAAACGAGATTGCAGTATTAACTAACTAACAACAAGAAAAGATTATTGGAGTTGTATTCACCTCAGTACACTGTTAAACCGTTAGGTGTATGAACTTGTGCTAAATTTGATCCATGGATGTATCTCCCCATATACATCCATGCTTCAACATACTATGTACTGTCCAGTAGAGAGAGAGAGAGAGAGAGAGAGAGAGAGAGAGAGATTGAGAGAGAGAGAGAGAGAGAGAGAGAGAGAGATAGAGAACACACACACAGACACAAATCGTAAATATGACTATGTAACAAACGCAAACAATTCTACAATACTAGAATTTCTTTGAAAACGAAATATTTTGTGTGCCTTTCTTTGTTTGTTCACGGCCAAAATACTGAGTTATTCATGTTTACAACTGTTGACTATCACAATTTCATCAAATAGATCAACTTGATATTTACATTAGATAACCTTTGACCCCTCAGCATACAGCGTGACCAATAACAAATACACAGTAACCTGTGACCCTAGTATCCCAAAAACTTGTTACCATGGATACAAAGTAACCAGCAGAGCCAGTTATAAATCTTTAATGGAAATCATAATCCCAAACTTCTCCAATTTCCATGATTTCATGATTCCACTTTTTCCATACAACTGCACTATGTATTTATTTGGTATGACAGACATAATTTTTTTTAAAGTGAAAATACACACATCAAAAGTTTTTACATTTATTTGAAATAAATAACGCTTTATTTCAGTAATCGATCCAACTTTACAAAATCTGGCATTTCTAAATCAGCAAAAAAATACATTATTTGACAACCTCAGAATGTATGTGTATACATGTATGTATAATCAAAGTGCCAGGCAAATCTCATAAACAGCGCCCTCTATGGTTATTAGCAGTAACGTGCTTCCTCAAAAGTATAGCCAAATAAAGTACCCCCTCGTGTGATATTATTTGTAAGCGATGACAGAAAAAGTACATGTTAAATTTTTTTATTAAATAATTATCTAGTGTACTGTAAAGAATTTTACTGAGTTGATATGTAAACTAAAATTTATAACATTTTGTTAATGTGTGGAAAACACAAATTACAATGGTACGGTAGCTGCTTGTAGTTTCTGATAAAAATTAGGTAGATGTACAGGTGTTCCGTGTCTAACCCTAACTCCCTAACTCTCTAACAACTTTACAATCTGTTCAGTGTTCTTAACTCACTGTAATGGGTAATTAGTGTTTCTGATGAGTCTGGAAAGTAGGTAAAATTCATGTCGGCAACTGTTCAACTATTTGGCTCTTTTAGAAATAATGTATAAGAAAACTGTCAATTTTACCATATTAGATTCCCCTTCTCTGTTATCAGGGTTCTAAAACCTTACCAAAAGCACTCCTAAATGGGTTTAATTTTTTTACCATAGAATAAACTAATGGTGTGCTAAGACCCCCTTCCCCCATATTCTTTTGATTGGTCAACAATGGAACATACATTTTGATTGGTTGATGAAACAAAACTTTTGATTGGTTGATGTAAAAGTCTTTCTTAGTGGTTGATACAAGTGTGTAGGGTATACTCTATTGGTAGGTCATCTGGTCCTTGGCTACCTACACAGGGGGCCACACACTCTATTGGCAGATCATCTGGTTCTTGGCTGGCTACACAGGGGGCTACACACTCTATTGGCAGATCATCTGGTTCTTGGCTGGCTACACAGGGGGCTACACACTCATAAGAAACTGTTCATCAGCTCGTTTACTTTCCTGCAAAAGTGGAAACAAAATTTAGAAATATAAATTGTTTACTTATGACTTAGGAGTTATAGTAGAAATGATAAATACATAAATAAATAAATAAATAAATAAATGAATACAATGACTAGTCTGATTTTAGCATATTTGTAATAATACTAATAATAGTGGATTTTTTAAGATCAAAAAGTCACACTGTGCAAGTTATACACTAATCAATGTTATACCACCTAGGCAAGTTTTGGAGATCAAAATGTTACCATCTAGGTGATTCATAATAATCTAAATGATAGCACCTAGGCAAGTCTTAATAATCAAATTGTTGCCACCTAGGCATTTAATAATAAACAAATTATTACCACTAAGGTGATTCATTATAATCAAAATGACAACCTTGGTGAGTCACACTGATAGAAATTATTACCACCTTGGTGAGTCAAAATAATAACTTACCACCTAGGCGAGTCAAAATAATAACTTACCACCAAGTGAATCAAAATAATGACTTACCACCTAGGTGAGTCAAAATAATTGTTACCACCTAGGTGAGTCGAAATAATTGTTACCACCTAGGTTAGTCATATTAGTAATTTTTCACAATTTCAGTTGACAAATGAAATAAAACTTGTAAAACTGGGAAATGGAAACAATTTTCAAATCAACAACTATTTTTATTTTAGACCTAATTGTCGTTTTTTACCTCTGATATTTTTTGTCTTTTGATGAAAGTTTCATCTTCCTCTGCTTGTAATTTGTCTTCTAATTTCTTCTTGTAACTACAAACGAAGAAAATAATTTCCTTTTGATGAAATGCCCTTAAATCTTTCCACAAGAACTAGATCAAATTGTAGTTACAGATTGGATGATATGGGTCACCTGACATGATTGGTTTCTGATTGGATAACATAGTTTTATTACAGTGACATGTATGGGTCACCTGACATGTGATTGGTTTCTGATTGGATAAAATAGTTTTCACTGCAATGGTTAGACTATGTCACGTGACATGCATAAGATACCTGATTGGATAAACAATGACTCAATTACATTGGCTGGAGGACATCATGTGACATACATTGAAATTACTGATTGGATAAGATTAAGCTGATAAAACTATCACTTCAAAGTAACAAGTCATTGATAATAAAATGAAATCAAGAGATTTAGATATACGAGTCTATATCCTTACTGAAAAATGGTTTACTTACATTTCACTTTCTGGATTCAGTTCTTGATTTCGACATCTTTCTAGCTTGTCTTCAATTTGTTGTACTTTACTACTGTCTATTGGCTCTATGTGTTTTACCATGTAACGGACTTCTACAAATAACAAAATTACAAAAATCAACAAGTGTGACGTCATGCCACAGTTCATTCTGGGTAACAAAGCTTTACCCGTGTGGGGGGCGCTCTATAGAATGTAGCCACGATGGTCAGAAACCAAGAATTTGAGAGAATTCTATACTTCCAGAGTGGCCCCTAGGAGTGCTCTCGAACTAATAATATGACAAACCCCCATGACACACGAGTGCAGGACTTGAAATAAACTTTTTTTCTATGGTAGACCAAGTGCGCGACCAATTTCAGAAATTGGTAGCCGAAGGATGGAGACCATGAGTAGTCCGATTCCAGAACTGAAAACAGATTTCCTCTGTTGGATATGTGTGTGATATTAAAATACTTTATTGTCCGTAAATCTTCCATCCTTTAAATCATTGCATAATCAGTGGTAATCTCATAGTTTAGGTTTGTAGATGATACAATTATTACCGCTAATTTCAGAAATTAATTTTCTACTTCATGCTTGGAACAAATCTTTACTTTGATACCAGTGAATTTTAAATTAATTTTAATTCAAACTTACTTTTCATACTGTCCATTGTTTGTTTAAATAAGTCTCTATTACCAATCAATGAATCCGTTACATATCTGGAAAAAAAGATTGACCAATCAATGAATCTGTTACATATCTGGAAAAAAGAGATTGACCAATCAATGAATCTGAATCAACCCAGCTGAATAATTGGGGACCTGGTAGGACAGACGCTGCAATGTGAACACAGTATGTTAATCCAACATTTGTATATACACTTATAGATGTTGCAATCAGCTGTATGCTTCCAGAGTTATGTAAGGCAACTGTGCCTCCATAAGTCTGTGCAAGGGGACTAATTGTAAAGTACCCAGTGGTCAGCTATAACTATGGACTTTGTCATTTAGATGAGAATACTGCTACTTAGTGGTCAGCTGTAACTATGAAATTTGTCATTCTGATGAGGATCGTCAACCAAGACAGACTGAAAGCTCAATGCTAAAACTTTGAACTACATGCAAGTTGTAACCCTTGTAAAACTCTTTGAGTAGTGTGGCAAATTGTTATATCAAACTAACATTATTATGGGGGTCAGACTCGACTAGAAGTATGCTATTTTTGTGATGCCCATACCTATTAAAATGAAACTAATCAACCTGTTTACTTTATAGTATGAATACCAATCAATCAATCAATCAATCAGTGAATTTATAAAACGCCAGTTTTCACTAACGATGTAGAGTTCAGAGGCACTGTACAGTTAGAATGCTCTGAAGAACAGATATGTCTTCAGATTCTTTTTGAAGGCATTAGTTGTTGGCTTTTGTCGTATTTCCAGTGGCAGTGCATTCCATAGACAGGGTGCAGCATATGAGCATGCACACCCGCACCATATGAAAACAGTTTGTACTTGGGTTTGTGCGATAAACATTTGGCAGTTGATCAGAGTGTCCTGGGATTTGGCTTCAAGTGAATTAGGTCAGATATGTAGGTTGTCGATAGTCCATTCAGAGATTTGTAGGTGATCAATAACAGCTTATATTTAATTCTATCCTGCACAAGTAGCCAGTGGAGCTGTTTATTTAAGGATTGGTGTTATGTTATCATAACACTGTATTTTTTTCTTTCTACATGGGTAATAAACTCTCTATATATATTACTATTAAAAGGTGATATCATTCTTAGAGAGAATTAGTGAGAGATTGTAATGTTTTCACATATTCACAAAATAGTGTAACTTACTTTTCCAGGTTAATAGCTTGTTTTGCAGCACTGTGTAAAACGGAAGTTAGGGCAATCTGTGAAAAGATCAGAATGAAATTTATTGTGGTTACTTTCTTGTTACTTATAAGACATTTCTTGTGTCCATCATTATGTGTAAATTTAAATCAAACAAAAAATTTTGCGATAGGCAAAATATCCTTAATACTAACTCTATAGTGTAAACACGACGTGCATGTTCAAGCATTGCATGTATAGGAATGATATGACAGAACCCCATAACATGTGACAGCATGTGTGGCGTACTCGAGGTATCTGTACGAGTGCTTACATTGTTCTCTGCAGTCATACTAGTATGATCCCAGCTAACAACAATGTGTACACATTAGACATGATCGACCAGATGACAAAATGGCTGCCATGTCAAGAAATTTCATTCATTGATGAAAATACGGTGCAGCAGTAAAGTAGCACAAACACACAAACACAAATCCCCCCCCCCCCCCCCCCCCGTACCAACACTGAAAGTCACGCAGAATGGTGTTCTGTTATTATTACATATGTTTATCAAAAACTGCATAAAAATTACACTGTGTGATCAGAAAATTACATGTGCAAGGAATGATCATGCCCTCATTTGCATGCAAGTATGCAATAATGTTTTCGGTATTGCACTGCAGTGAAATACCACTACTAGGGCACTAGTACGTGCGCACACTGGTGTAAATAATCTCTGGTATGTACCTGGTATGTAATAATGTCAGTATTGCACTGAAGTGAAAATACCATTTATAGTATGCACACACACACACACACCAGTGCAAGTAATCTCTGGTGCATATTGTAAGACTGTTTATAGTCAACTATCCTGTGTAAGAATTCTTACCTGTGATGGTGAATATAGTAGACAGGTATTGGAGGCCAGTGATCTGTGTAAGAATTCTTCAGCTGGTCTTCTCAGCACCTCTACATCTGGTATAGATGGCACTCTAGTCTGATATAGAAGTATCAATATAAAACATTAAGAATCATTGTGTGAACGTGTTTCTGTAATACAGTCTACCCATCAAGTCTGTAGAACACTCACTCTTGGTTTGTGAGTAAGACATGGCTGAGTGCTACATCCTACCTATCAAGTCTATAGAACATTCACCCTGGGTTTGTGAGTAAGACATGGCTGAGTGCTACATCCTACCTATCAAGTCTATAGAACATTCACCCTGGGTTTGTGAGTAAGACATTGCTGAGTGATACAGCTTACCTACCCATCAAGTCTGTAGAACACTCACCCTAGGTTTGTGAGTATGACATTGCTGAGTGATACAGTCTACCCATCAAGTCTGTAGAACACTCACCCTAGGTTTGTGAGTGATACATGGCTGAGTGATACAGTCTACCCATCTACATTTTGTAGTCTGTAGAACACTCACCCTGGGTTTGAGAGTGATACAGCCTACCCATCAAGTCTGTAGAACACTCGCCCTGGGTCTGGGTCAGTCACAGAAAATTCTCTCCAGTTGGATTCAATCACAATGACCTTCCAACTGCTAATTCTGAACCACTATTTCATTAAGAGTATTGTTTTACCTTGATATCAATGAGGAAGCCCTCTAGAGGTCGGAATGGGTTATGTACAGTGAGGTGAAAGTTCAAATGTTGCATCACTAACAGCTCATGATTGAGAATAAATTCTGTAGCCTTTTCTCTGTTGTCATGGAGATTACCAACAAATTGCATAATTGATACATTGAATTCTTCTACTTTACAGGCAAGATATACACAGGTCAACCTGAAATATGGAAAATAGGAAAAAAAATTATGCCAGAATCTGAAATATGGAAAGTAGAAAAAAAATACGATGACAGAACCCCATGACATGTGAGTGTAGTTGTGGCGTACTTGGCTGGGGTATTTGCATTGAGCACTGTAATACAGTGTACTCTGTGGCCATACTTTCACAAAAGCAGTGAATAACAGTCAGTGTGCCCTCTAAGCCAATTTGACGTGCCACTGACGCACACAATTTCTAGTGACACACCAAAATTTGGTGTTCCCCTATCTCTTATTATGTGGTGAGTGTACCCTCTAAGCCAATTTGACGTGCCACTGACGCACACAATTTCTAGTGACACACCAAAATTTGGTGTTCCCCCTATCTCTTACTATGTGGTGAGTGTGCCCTCTAAGCCAATTTGACGTGCCACTGATGCACACAATTTCTAGTGACACACCAAAATTTGGTGTTCCCCCTATCTCTTACTATGTGGTGACTCACAAGAAATCGCAGTTTTTCTCATTTTGACTCACAACAACAAAATTTGGCTATCATTAGAAGGCACACTGGTGATAGTGCAGCAGAAAACATTGCAAGCACAGGTGTAAATATCCCTGAGTACCCACACTGGAACTCACATGGCATGGGGTTTGTTATGGAAATAGAAAAAAAAAATAATGACAGAACACCAAGAAATGCGAGTCTTTGCAAGATCACTGGCAATGTTTTCTGAGTCATGTTCACATGTGCAGTGAGTAAAAGTGCAGCACATAACACTGGAAGCACCAGTGCATATTATAGCCCAGAGTATGCAACTTGAATACATTATTTCCCATGATGCAATAGCCCATAACAAAGCACACAAGATCAACTTGATGTTTCTCTGAAATATAAAGTAATTGTAGGTGATGTAAAATCATGAAATGACTCTCCAGAATCCATAGTTTATGAAAGTGCTTTTAGTTCCTGGAGTGGCATTCCCCTTCAAAGGGGTGGAAGGGTGAAATGTGAGGGTGACTTACATAATCCATTTTGGATGGTAGTCCATCACTGTGTTATGAATGTAAAATCTTTTCAAGTATGTACATGATGTCGCCTGAAAGTAAACAAAAAGACAAGTTTTCAATTGTGTCCCTTGATAAGTAATCTTGTTCCTATACTAGATGTGGTTTAATTAGAAACCATGTTGGCATCCAGACTATTTGATATGCGACAGGGTTGTGTTGCTACACCCCAAGAGTCGTGACTTATCACGGACCCATGGTATGTATTGCATACTAAGAATGTTGCAGAAGGTACAGGGATTCAAATTTACTACAGAATTGGCACTAAATGTGTAAGTATGATTCAGTATAGATGAAATTTACAATTAAGTACTTACTAATGTGGATGGCATAGGGGGTTCAAATTAAGTACTTACTAATGTTGTGGGTGGCATAGGGGGTTCAAATTAAGTACTAATGTTGTGGGTGGCATAGGGGGTTCAAATTAAGTACTAATGTTGTGGGTGGCATAGGGGGTTTAAATTAGATACTTACTAATGTTGTGGATGGCATAGGGGGTTCAAATTAGATACTAATGTGGGTGGCATAGGGGGTTTGAATTAGATACTTACTAATGTTGTGGGTGGCATTGGGGGTTCAAATTTCCTACAGAAATTACGCAATAAATGTTCGTAATGTCTGCATATAAGTTTCTCTTCTTCAAATGTTAGGAATACCTTTGGAATATCTTCTTCCTGTAGTGAGAGGTCAATAAGAAATGTTATTACATTCTGAGGTCAACAATATTGACCAGCACATGACCTCAAGTCTTTAAGTTATCATATTGACTGACTATTGAATATTCATGGATATTCATGACTCCTAAGTGCTTATTCCCTTGAGTGTAAAACATCTCTCATCAATACTGAATATGCAACCATGAATACATTATTTCTGCTGATTCCCATGATGCACTATCCCACTGCAAAGATACCCTATAAATGCACAACATCAACGATGTTTCTCTGAAATCACAAGTAATTGTTGGTGAAGTAACATCATGAAATGACTCTCCAGAATCCATAGTTTATGAAAATGAGTTAATTTCCTGGAGTGAAGTTCACCTTTAATATTGTTACCTTTATTAGCCGTCCGTGTTTCCCGATATATCTGTGTATATTTTCATGTTTAAGGCGGTTCAGTTCTTCTTCACCGTGAAATGTCCAGTAATTCTTCTGACTGCTACTATGGAACATTCTGATCAGAAGTTAATCTAGTTGATATCTAGATAAATATAATAAAGAAATGATTTTATTATCATCAAATTTTCAACCTTAAAGTTGTACTAGCTGCAACTGGAATGTATTTGATCAATATTTTGTCTGATGTACTGACAACTCATAATCTCGCACACCCTGAAGTATTGAATCACCTGTTGGTAAGTATGAAAAAACATTGCTTATATTTTGCTGTAATTTACATTTTTAAAATTTCACATATAAACTTTGTTTTAGTCTAACAAGAAAATGATAATGAAGTAAAAAAACTAATGTTAAAGTGACCATATGGATGAGGATTGAGTATTTATTTTGGATTTTTAATTCATAAAACAATTTATTCTGGCTTCCTAATTGAAAAATCTATGTGAAACAACATATGCCAAGTCCTTGTTTGTAACTCAATAAATTGTGAAAGACTGATAAGTGTGTAAAATCTTTGTTATTTTACGTATAATCTAAATTCTACGTTTTGTAAAAACATTGAGATAATTTGGAACCTGGCTATTCTGGACTTTGTACAATGTAAATGAAAAACATTTGTTATAGCTTGCCTTAATTTACATATGAATGTTATATTAAATAATTTAACAGGAAAATAATAATGAAATAAAACACTAAAATAATAAAAAATAATATCAAACTTATATTTTCATATGTAATGAGTTAAATATAATCCATTCGGTATCCCATATGTTACAATATGTAACAGATTTGATACCTTATATGATAAACACAATTATAATATTATTTATTTACATATTAAATAACTTTGGAATTTCAAAAATTTGTCAAAACTTCAAGTGGTCAACAATCCAAAACTAATTTAATTCAGGATGTTGTAGAACGGCATTTCCTTTCCACAGACTATATTAAATTCAACTACGTTCATATACGATGAAAGATGGAAGCCGGGAATTAATACGTCATAAATTGATAAAAAATCATATGATTCGATGACTATTATCTCTGACAGCCGGCTGGGTGACGGCTTGCAAAAATGGGTTTACAATGGCTGTGTGTGTATGATCATTTTTTGAGTTCAATGTGCACTGAGACTGTACCAGTTAAAATGCCTTTTTTCAAGGACAGGTGTTTTTCAGTCGTAATACTAGAACAGAGACACTGTTTCCATGGTAACTATAGTCATTATGACAGATGGAACAGCAAAAATCGTGACAGATTGATCGGAGGTGGTCACACTTACCTGAGGGACAACCAGCTGACTGATGTACGCATGTGCGAGTTCGACCTCTCTGTTGCATTGTGGGTAAACATGGTGGCACACTACGCGTGATGTATTTATGCTGAAGTGAATGCTAAGTGAAAATTTCACCATCTAACCACAAGTTTCGTGCATATTTGACACTATCGTGCTTGAAGGTGCGCAATATTACACTCGTTGGATCTTCATGAGTACATTCTTTATGAATTGATGCCTTTTGCATACATTTCATAGTTTCGATCGTACGAATATAGCACGTTTCCCACCCAAACAAAATGTCCGCCACCCCAGAGAGACGGCGTGCTCGTTCACGAAGCCTCAGCCCGACACCCGAAAAACGCCGTGATAGCGAAAGAAAACGACGACACAGCGAGCGAAGTCGGAGCAGGTCCCGTAGCCGAAGTAGAACACCGGATAAGCGTCGTAGTAGTAGCAGCGATCATAAAAAACGTCGACACATCGAGCGAAGTCGGAGCAGATCTCGTAGTGGGACTCCAGAAAAGAGACGCGACACTTACATCGACAAGAAACGCAGCAAATCCCGGAGCAGGACGCCTGAGAGACGTACCGACAACGACAAGAAGCGACGACATAGCGAGCGAAGCCGCAGCAGATCACGAAGCAGGACCCCAGATAAGCGCAGACGCCGAAGTTCTGATAGAAAACGCCGTGCTTCAAGTTCTAGCAGTAGCGATTCGGAAGATGAGTTATCAGAAGCGATGAAAGCAGAGAGAGACAAGTATATGAAGATATACGAGGAAATGTTCGTCGATAGGTTTACCAGAGAAGATGGCGAGTTTATGGATTATGTCAACAGAGAACCAGATCTGCCGCCTTTTATTGCCAACTACGAAAAACCTCGACGATTATTCTATACGCCGTTCAACAGAGCACCTCTGAGGTGAGTACATTTTGATTTTTTACAAAGTTCCTTCTTTGGTATCTTCAACTAAGTATATTCAAATTTTAAGAAATATTCTTTAAAAATATTTTTAAAGTAATAAACCATGCATGACATGAGGAAAATATTAATAACAATTATTAAATGGTGATTAACTTAATTTTCTTTGAAACATGATAATGTAGCTAAATTTGCATGTTTTCATTTTTTTAAGTATGGGTTGTATTTCCATGGTATGTTATAAGTGAACTCTGCATGTGAACAATTTTTTAAATAAAAATGTCTTTATTTGTTTACTTGCCTATTTATTCTTGTTATTTTATTTTCTGTGTCGGTAGTAGTCTCTACTAGCTAGATCTGTGACTCCACTAGACTTGTTCTAGGTAGAGAATAACTATAGTGGAATCACATATCTGGCAAGTGGAAACGCAATGTAAGAAATATCCCTTCCATCAATGCCCCATCCTCCAGCAGTGTCACTGTATACAGTATAGTCCAGTATAATATAATCATCAAAATGATAATGATAAAATGTTAAAAGAACATTTTTCACACAAAAAAATTCATACAACCGATATAAACATCAAAATTAAATTAAAATGATAAATGTCGAAAGAAAATTGTTCTCATAAAAACTGAAATGGGGTCATATTTGTGTGAACATATATACACTAATGACATTTATAATTGATATAGTACTTTTTAACGGTGATTAATATTTTCACTCTCGTAGCTCTAGTCATGTGAACAATATATACAAAAGAACACCTCTGAATAGAATTTCATTTTTTTAAAATTACTTAGGCCTAACATAAAAATTGTGTGGTTCCGATTACACTCAATTTTAGAATAGGTTGGGTCGGAAAATTTTAGTTTTTTCATATGTGAGTGTTTGCAATGTAGTTTAGGTAGTTATGTTTTCTGCTGTTTTCCAAATGGTCTCTGTGTTATTAGTTTCTTCTCATCAGATGTACAGCCATTACAGATTAGAAGAACTGTTTCATATTGTTTTTTTAAGTTGATGTCAGTTTCCGCTTTCACTATTTCTTGCGAGACTTCACAATTTTCATGATTTTGCTATTTTTTTCTCAAATACGTAAAATAAATTAGGGTCGGCATGAAAAACTAGGTGGGGTCAGATAACCGGAACCAAACAATGTGTTTTCTTAGGTCTTTTGGGAATACAGTTATAAATAATACATTACTATGGTCATTGAGTGTATGTCTGCATTCAGTTTGCTATCATTCTAATTCTGCCAGATGAAAGTAAAATTGAACAAAATGGGAAATACTACAATATATTTTGGAATTATATGTGCAGCATAATTAGCTAAATTTTTAAAACTCAATTTAGTGTTATTTTGTACAATGAAAATAAATTTCGCAATTTCATTGAAGTTGGGGCTTGGTATGTTTGTTATATTATTTTTCTTTTATTCCTTTGATATTTATAAATTTTTGTGTTCCCAAGAAATCCTTGTCTTCCAAGTTATGATGTACTTGTTATTTTATCCCTGAGTCCTTCAGGGTTCTCCCCATACTGAGCAGCACTGGTCGGTATCATGGTATCAGCTGTCACTCAAAAATATATATATTCGATGAGACTGAATAAATTTGACAACCCCCAATAGGGAACTTGCAAACCCGTCATGTTGAATGTTGCATCGTGGGAAATGTGATAATAAATGCTGATCAATTAGCATTATAAACAATAATGTTACATTGTTTGTAACCACAGATAATCAATTCATAGTTACTCTGACCATTATGGGAGGTTTATTTTATCGGTAGCTCTAAGATTAGGTATTACAATAACCACAGATAATTCCATAGTCCTTTGCATCTGATCATGCTCAGTCTGGATTGCAAGTTCCCTATTATTCCCAGTACATCTACATGTAGTCTGTAAGGTATGAAGTGAAACGGCGCCCTCACACATCGGTGTGAGAGTAAGTCGGAGTGGCACAATGTATCTTACAGTCTAGTTTACAGCTTAGCTCTCCAGGAAATACAAGTCGGAGGCCATTAGATAAATCTTTGTTCTTGATATATGAAATAGTGTGACAATTTGGATTCGCACCCTTGATGATTATTAATAATGCAAATATTAACGACCGTCCAGTGTTCCTTTCAAGCTGGGGAGAACCCTGGGTTTTGTTCCCTGATTGAAGTGATGTTTACATATTTGACAATTGTATTTTTGATTTCCTAAGCGAAATGTTATCTCTTGATATTGTATGACATTTGATTCCTCATGTGTTGAGATTGATATTGATATTTCAATAACTGTACATGTATGTTGGTTACCCAAGTTGAACTTGATGTTGAACTTGACTTTGACTTGACTTTGAACTGTTTATCCAGTCTTTTCCCCAGTGATATAAATCGAGCATCGCCGGCCGTCAAAAATATATCAAATTATAGTTATATTATATATATGTCGCTGTCACAACCAAGTTTATCTAACAAGCGGGTGGACTCAAGGACGTTTATTATATATATTGAGAAACCATATTTATCTATATCATCATGAAGCCAGCCCACGGAATGGTTTTTATCATGTGATTTATAAAGTGAAATATATTTAAAAGCTATATAAAGATATCCTATTGTACCGTATCTGTTATCTTACCAAGTCGCAGATCAGTAAGTATTTCACATTTTTGCAAGCCACAGATGCATATACCATGTGTGTACCATGTCCTTCTGAGGAGCAAAGATTTGTGGGGTTGTTGGGATGGGGGAGGGGAGCAGTAAGTATTCCCCATTTTTGTAAGCCACAGGTACATATACCTTGTTCATGTAAGGAGCAACGATTCTTTGGGTTGCTTGGATGAGTAGATGGGGGGGGGGCTGTATTTCCCATTTCTGTAAGCACCAGATCCATATTCCATGTTCATGTGAGGAGCAACGATTTTTGGGTTGCTGGGATGAGTAGAGGAGGGAAGGGGGAGGAGTAAGTATTTCCCATTTTTGAGGCAACAGATATATATACATGTCCTGAGGAGGAGCAAAGATTCTTGGCAGGGAGAAAGGGATGGGGATCAGTACACATCTCCTATTTTGGCGTACAACAGGTCTGTGTGAGGGGGTCAAAATTCTTTGGTCTGGAGAACAGTATTTGTTGGTGTTTTTGGGATAAGGGAGAGAAAGGGAGGTTACTTAGTATCTCCAGTATTTGTAAGCGACAGATACCTATATGTATACTTTGGATATTCTTGTGCCATAGGACAATGAGTTTTTGGTCTTTTGAGTAAAGTAATGTCCATGGAAGGGATGGATATTTTGGTATTGGTGGGTCAAACTAAGAAGGGTGTTTTGGGATGATGGGTCAAAGTTATAGCCATGAGAGGTGTGTTTGGGGAATTGGGTCAAACTTATTATACTAGTATCCATGTGGGGAGGATATATTCTTGATTCAAACATGTGTCCATGCAAGGGTGGGGTTAGAGGGGGATTTTGTATCTCGGGGTTTGACTATGTTACTGCGATGTGGCAAAGATTTTGACCTCTCAAGGGTTCAAACTAGCAAACCATATGACGAGATGTCCTTAGCTAATCAGGATGTTTGGAGATGTAAAATCAATGATATCTAGGTTTCTGGGTTATGCTTCTTTTTTCTCAAATAGCAATTTGGAAGGTTAAATTGTGTATACTTGAAGGTGGTTTTCATTGGAAAAGAGAATTGTATATTTACAGTTGTCTGTTGTAAAATGTTTTATATAAGATATTTATTCAATTTGTCTTCCAAACTTATCACTGTCTTCCAAAAGTTCTGTAACTTCTCTAGTCTGTATATGGACATCAACAGTGTTTTTGTTAAGGTCTTGGAACCATGGTAACAGAGGAGGGAAATGACATGGCAACTGAGTTAGATTTTACCAACTTACCACCCTTAACAAAAACACTGGTAAGGAACCATGGTAAAATGACTGGGGAACTCAGGTAGATTTTGCCAGCTTACCACCCTAATGAAAACACTGGTAAAGAACCCTGGTAAAATAACTGGGGAACTGAGGTAGATTTTGTTGTTGTCGTTGATGGCATTACAAGCATGTAGTGAGTCAAGAACGACAGATAGCGAGTTAAACAGAGTAGATTGGGAAACATGTTACTGGCGGCCCCATTGAAGACTAAGTCATCAGCAGATGATCACAGTCTGTGTTTATGACTATGATGTCATTTTGAAGTCGTTGTTTTGAACTTTGAACTTCGGGTTTTAAGAACTTCCTTTATTTGTCATTTCAGAGACGCTGGCCGATCATTCTATGGCGGAGGTCGACGAAATGATGACTTTAACCGAAGGGACAACTATGGAGGCGGTGGTAACTATGGAGGTGGTGGTAACTATGGTGGCGGTCGGAATCGTTATGGAAGTAGCAGCAGTTATCGCGACAGGGATCGGTATGATCGTTATGATCGTTACGATTCCAAGCGAGACAGGAGACGATACAGTCGCTCCTATAGTCGTTCACGTTCTCGGTCTCGTTCACGCTCCCCATACCGCAGTCGTCGACGATAGTGACAGAAATACGTAGAAGTATTCAGGAATTTGGAAATCATGCGTATTTTATGGAGAAGAATGTAAAATTAGAAAAAATGCACAGAATTTGAAAATAATTTCATTTAACGAAATATTGTAATAATAAATTTAGAAATGTGTAAGTTCGTGTCAGAGGTTGTTTTGACGATAAAATCATGTGTACTTGTACGTGAAACTGAATTAAAGCAGATACACACTGTACTTAACCGTGTTAGCGTCCTGGGCGCTTCTGTTGTGACCTTTTTCACAAAGTGAAGGGTGTGTGTTTGCTCAAACACCCCTCCATTGCAATGGTTGAAACCAGGGTGAGTGAGGGCGCTAACACAGTGAAATACGGTATATGTTAGTATTCAGGCTTGATATTTGTCATATATTATATCTTACATATAAAATTTGACAATAGTAGACACAAAATAGTACATGGATTTAGGTCGTATGTTTCTGGAACGCCTGAAAAAGTCCTTGAATTTGAAAGGATTCCTAGAAGCTCTGAGAGAGTCTTTGAAAAGTGTAGGTGATGACTGGAAACTTTTGAAAAAACGATCATCTGAATGATCAGCATTAATGTCGTCAAGTGTTTATTTGATTGGTTGAAAATATATTAATATATAGGTGTGTGAAATAGACTTCATTGTGAACACACCTGGAAAATGTGACCAAGAGTGATGTGAATACTCATGGAAAACTGATGAATAACTCTGGAAAGTCATGGAATTTTGTGACTTTAAGTGTATGAACTCTGTAGAAGCACTGATGGCATCCTTACCAAAAATAACCATAGATGGCAGTATTGCAGAACTGATGCAGTAAAGGCATGTTTTTGTAAAGGACAAAAAGGGAGATTTTTGTAAAGTTTACATTGTGATCTGTACATTTGGTATATTTTCTAAGTTCCTACATTTATCAGGTCGGTGAAATATGGCAATAATTAGTTCTTGTATCACTACCAAGGGTTCTCATTTCGTACAAGTAATGTTTCGCCAGTTCAGGTCAACATGCTTTGTCAGACTGTCCGTGTGCTGGCTTTGCCACTCGGTGGCAGCATGGCGATAATGATCGCTAGCTTTGCCACTCGGTGGCATTGTCATGATAATGTACACTAGCTTTGCCACTCGGTGGCATCGTGGCAACAACGTGTGCTGGCTTTGCCACTACTCGGTGGCATTGTGGCGATAATGTACGCTAGCTTTACCACTCGGTGGTAGCGTGACGATAACGTGAGCTAGCTTTACCACTCGGTGACACCGTGGCGTTAACGTACGCTAGCTTTACCACTCAGTGGCATCGTGGCGATAATGATCGCTAGCTTTGCCACTCGGTGGCATTGTCGTGATAATGTACACTAGCTTTGCCACTCGGTGGCATCGTGGCAACAACATGTGCTAGCTTTACCACTCGGTGGCATCGTGGCGATAATGATCGCTAGCTTTACCATTTAGTGGCATCATGGCGATAACATGCGCTAGCTTTACCACTCGGTGGCACCATGGCGACAACGTGTGCTAGCTTTACCATTAGGTGGTGTAGTGGCGACAACGTGTGCTAGCTTTACCATTAGGTGGTGTAGTGGTGATAACATGCACTAGCACTGTAGCAGTTAAGCCAACAGACAGTTTGACAGTCCCTGGTTTTGATACAAGAACTAATTTTGCTATTTTTTTTTCAAATTGTTTATTAGTATTTGCTGACTTTATCAGTATCAGTTCAATTACGTTGAAGAACCAATTTCTGGCATATGATCAACGGAAGAGGAGGGCAAACAGTCCCTTACTTCCGCTGGATGGATGCTTTAAAGGCATCCACCGATCTTGATGTTACCAGGTCGTTATCTAGTTTGTTCCAGTCAGTGATAGTTCTTGGAAAGAATGAGTTCCTGTACATGTCTGTTTTGCAATGGGGTATCTGGTAGCAGCGAGTGTTGTTTGTAGCGTATTTTTCCACGGGGTTGTTATGTAAATAATCTCCGAATTTCGTTGGTTTGATGGCACGCTTTTGTCTTTGTGGTGTGAGATATGTATCGGGTTGTATGGCCGGTATTTGACCCTCAGCAACTTTGAACAAGAGAGTGAGGCGGAGTTCTCTTCTCTATTCCTGTAATGACTGGATATTGTTTTCTTGTAGCATTTTGTGTATGCAACCTGGTTATTGCTCAGTAGTGTACAAGTGATGACGTGTTAGTGGTAAAACCAGCAAACAGACAGTTTCACAAAGTCTGTCAACAGGTGAAACATAACTCATAGCTAATAACAACCCTTGGTTGTCATACAAGAACTAATAATCACTATTTTTGCTAAGGTTTCCAAAGAGAGGGAAAATCTAGTAAAATATGACAGTTTCTCTCACTGAAAAAAATTAAAAGTGGCACAAACTGAGTTTATAAGATTTTTGCTTCCTTGAAAAACTGATAAAAAAACCCATTGATTTACTATTCTTGTATAATGTCGATGCATGACATCACAATGTGTTTTCCGGCATTGTTAGAATGATTTATTGCATGACATCACAATGTGTTTTCCAGCATTGTTAGAATGATTGATTGCATGCATGGTAGGGAGTTCATGTACATTTATTGATATGTATGATAAATGACATCATCAGATCATTTATAAGTTATACTAGGTTTGAGTTCAGTTAATTGCAAGTGATGGTAAAGTGTGCTACAGTAGTAGACACTAGAGGGCGGTATACTAATTATATAAATGACATCATCAGATCATTTATAAGTTATATCCTTATATCAGGTTTGAGTTCAGTCATCAATTGCAAGTGATGGTTAAGTTTACATCAGTAAGTAGACACGAGAGGGCGGTATACTAATTATATAAATGACATCATCAGATCATTTATGAGTTATATCTTGATACCAGGTTTGAGTTCAGTCAATTTCATGTGATGGTAAAGTGTGCTACAGTAGTAGACACTAGAGGGCGGTATACTAATTATATAAATGACATCATCAGTTAATTTATAAGTTATATCTTGATACCAGGTTTGAGTTCAGTCAATTTACAAGTGATGGTTAAGTGTAGCCACCAAGGGGAGGATCCATGATTACACCTATGATTGATTCTTAGCTATGCTGCAATTGTTGAAAAAAACCACAATGTTATTGTTAGGTTCAGCTAGTTAGGTAATTTCATTTAATTTAGTCGTATGCTTCTAAAAACTGCTTGCTTTGATATCCCAGTACAGCTTGCTACAGTCATGTATATGATGGAGTAAGGAAAAATGGGAATTTTGAAATAAAAATTAGCAGATATGTATCTACATGGATTTAAAAGCAGAGTGGTTAGTTATGAAGGATCATTCCATTCTATTATAGGGGTTGTCAGTGACTTTAGCTATGAAGGATCATTCCATTCTATTATAGTGGTTGTCGACAGTGGTTATCTATAAAGGATCATTCTATTCTGTTGTTGGGGTTGTCAGTTACTGTTTAGCTATGAAGGATCATTCCATTCTATTGTAGGGGTTGCAGTGACTAGCTATGAAAGATCATTCCATTCTATATGCAGGGGCTGTCAGTGACTTTAGCTATGAAGGATCATTCTATTCTATTGTAGGGGTTGTCAGTGACTACTTATAAGGATCATTCTATTCTATTGTAGGGGTTGTTAGTGATAGTTTTTAGCTGTCAAGATACTTTCTGTTGTTCAACTCTATCTAAACCACTATATTAAGATACGTTGTGTTCAGCTCTATCAGGAGAACAGTGCATACCTTACTTGAAAAATTGAAAAATAACATAAAATTATCATTAATTGAAATTTGTAACTTGATAAGAGATAAACAAAAATATTGTTATTCCTTTACTGTCGTGTTGTTTACACTAACCTCGTGGCACGCACTACAAAAAATAAAATTGTCAAAAAAGGCCCATTCATGGTGCAAAACTAGAAGAATCTAGCCACATTTGTACTGAAATACTAAGGAGTAAAATTGTTTACACCTGAAAGCAAGTGTAATATGATACTTATGCAGATGTGTCAATAAAAAAAACCATCAAATACCAAAAAACAAAACAAAACAGAATTGTAAGTTAGGGGTTAAGGGTTTTAAAAAGGCTTGCGGGGGGAGGGGTATGAAGGTTCACCTCATTTGTTACCATGCAGTCTGCAGATCCAGGAGAAAATCCTAAAATAACCCTCCCTACTTCAGTGAAGACACCTGCAAAGCCAATCATGAACAAGCAAATGACATCTGCCCGATATACACACTTGCTGTAAAGAACTAAATAAAAAGAACAGTAACTGTTATAAATAGTAGATTGAGTGACAGATTTGTTGAGAATTAAAAAAAAAAATTACGTCATTACTCCACTTTAGACAAAATGTTCTGATCACAAACAGTTCTTTTTTTTCCTTCTTTTTTTTGGCCTAACCTTAAACTTAATAAATTGTTGTATATACCCAGAGGCTTGGATTCATAAAATGCATAAAGAACTACTTTTTTTCTTTAAGAAAGTCACATTTATTATTATTTTGAATTTTGAAAAAATTTGAACCTAAAATCTTCTTTCATACTCTATTACTTCCTAAGATATAAGTCTGTATATTTTGTCAAATATTACTCAGAAATTTTATATTTCTAATATTCAGATTTTGATTATTATTCTTTGTAGTTATGTGGCAAGAGTTTTTAGATATTATATCCCAATATTTTCTTCATTCAGCTAAGTGAAATATGAGTGACATAGGGGGTCTTGTCACCATGAGTCGCTAGACTTAAAATTTAACTATTGCTGTATCAAACTAAAATTTATTAATATTTTGGGTAAGATTGAAATTTTGGTGAGTAAAAAAATGATGTATGTTGTGTATTATTCGGAATGGATTCTTTGATGAGAATTATTCTTCTTTTAAAACGTAGACTTTTCAGACTAAAGTAATCTTGACTTGATGATGTAGATCTGGGTGATTGTTGTGAAGAACACTTTCACTTTGTTGTAAATCTCCCCCCCCCCTCCCCCTCAACCTAAAATAGCTTTCACTGTAGCCATGAACTTCAGTTTATACTGTAGATTTGGGTGATTACACATCATAGAATGAACACTTACTTTGTTGTAAACTCCCCTCCCCGGAACCTAAAATAAGTTTTATGAACGTATAACGTATATTTGGGTAATTGCAGATCACATTGAGCTGGTATGAAGAACACTTTCACTTTGTTGTAAACTTTCCTCTGAACCGATATTCAGTCGCAAATAATTTACAGTGAAGTACCAACCTTGAGTTCATAATGTAGATTGGGGTAATTAATTACCCATCATATGTTTATTGTTATAAAGAACATATTCTGATTCACTTTGTTATAAACTTTCCTCCCCTCTCAACCTAAAATAGTTTTCAATGTAGCAATGAACTTGAGTGGATAATGTAGATTTGGGTAATTACACATCATGTGTATGTCATTATGGAGAACACTTTAACTTTGTAAACTTTGTCAAGAAGTGATTTTTGTATGATTTTGTGCCATTTATGTTGACTGCCATATTTTGTAGCTTACTGTTAAAAAACGGGTGTTTGCCAGTATTAAAAATGCACAGTCCAGATCTGAACGTGATTCTGCAGTATTATTTTTGTTTCTTACTCAAAATTATGATGTTATGCCACTTACTGAAACCTGTGCTAGTAACTATGAGATCTGAGGTATAGCTAGTCTGTAAAGTATGCCATGATGGGGCGCTGTCACACATCGGTAAAGTATGCCGTGACAGGGCTCTGTCACACATTGGTAAAGTATGCCGTGACAGGGCTCTGTCACACATCGGTAAAGTATGCCGTGACAGGGCGCCCTCACATATCAGTAAGAATATTTGCAAGAGATTGTGATGTGTTATATAACTTATTGCCTTGTCATATTCGGGCACTAGTAGACATATTACCCATAATGCTGTTCTGTAGCAACTATTCCCCACAGCTCTCAGCCTCGGGAAAATGGTTGCTACATAACAGCATTATGGGTAATAGATGTCTACTAGTGCCCAAATAAGGCAAGGCAATAGATGTCTACTAGTGCCCAAATAAGGCAAGGTAATAGATGTCTACTAGTGCCCAAATAAGGCAAGGCGATAGATGTCTACTAGTGCCCAAATAAGGCAAGGCAATAAGTGTATGCAAGTGCATTGGAGATAACTGTTTGTGTAAATTTACCCTTGTCATCAAAATGAACACTTTCTCAGTTTAGTTCTCTTGTGCTCTCAACAATTTGAATAAATTTTGCATCATTGTACTGGTATAGAACAAAAATTACAATCCGTGGATGAAAAACAAATTTAATGCTGAATAAACCTCAGATCAGGACTGTGCTGTGTTTGACTGTTTTAAATTTATGTACAAGATGATGCATGAAATATTATTTAGAATTTATCAAACGTTTTTGTTCAACAAATACTTACTTTCTTTGGTGTTTTGTACCTTACATTTGAAATAATCGATTTATCTCTAGAAATTTTGCCTAGCTTGACTTTTCTTTATATTTCGTAATATTGAAATAAAACTTTTTTAAACTGTTAATATGTTTGTCTGTTACTTAAAGGCATGTATGAAATACATTCTAGCAAACCAGAGCTCTTATTTCTTCTACAACACTGCGAAATAACCTTTGGTGGTGTGTCTATGACGGTGCTGTAAAAGAGGCTGTGGTTGTGAGGATGAAAAAATGAATATTGATTTTGAAATACATGTAGTTCAAAAATGAATTAGTCTGCAAGATACACCATGACAGGGCACCCTCATGCTTCGGTCAACTCCTCCCACATCTGTCAGGGCAGAACAACATGGCATATCTCGCAGTCTGAAAATGCACCAAATGTGGGTTTGAATTGCTCTTCACAAGCTGGTGTTAGAAACTGTAAAGGTTTATGCCTTCCCCAGCTCTATATTAACACTAGGCTGGCACTAACACCTCACCAGTATGTGTTAGCAACTGGTAGGGTTAATGTCTATACCAGTCCTATGTTAACACCAGACTAGCTCAGTGCTAGCACTAGGCTGGCACTAACACCTCACCAGTATGTGTTAGCAACTGGTAGGGTTAATGTCTACACCAGTCCTATGTTAACACCAGACTAGCTCAGTGCTAACACTAGGCTGACACTAACACCTCACCAGTATGTGTTAGCAACTGGTAGGGTTAATGTCTATACCAGTCCTATGTTAACACCAGACTAGCTCAGTGCTAGCACTAGGCTGGCACTAACACCTCACCAGTATGTGTTAGCAACTGGTAGGGTTAATGTCTACACCAGCCCTATGTTAACACCAGACTAGCTCAGTGCTAACACTAGGCTGGCACTAACATCTCACCAGTATGTGTTAGCAACTGCAAGAGTTAATGTTGACACCAGTCCTATGTTAACACCAGACTAGCTCAGTGCTAACACTAGGCTGGCACTAACATCTCACCAGTATGTGTTAGCAACTGCAAGAGTTAATGTTGACACCAGTCCTATGTTAACACCAGACTAGCTCAGTGCTAACACTAGGCTGGCACTAACATCTCACCAGTATGTGTTAGCAACTGCAAGAGTTAATGTTGACACCAGTCCTATGTTAACACCAGACTAGCTCAGTGCTAACACTAGGCTGGCACTAACATCTCACCAGTATGTGTTAGCAACTGCAAGAGTTAATGTTGACACCAGTCCTATGTTAACACCAGACTAGCTCAGTGCTAACACTAGGCTGGCACTAACATCTCACCAGTATGTGTTAGCAACTGCAAGAGTTAATGTTGACACCAGTCCTATGTTAACACCAGACTAGCTCAGTGCTAACACTAGGCTGACACTAACACCTCACCAGTATGTGTTAGCAACTGGAACAGTCAATGCCTGCACAAGCACCAGTGCTAACACTATATGCTCGTAGTAACACCTCACCAGTACAGTATGTGTTCGCAACTGGAAGGGTTACTGCCTACACCAACGCCATGTTAACACCAGACTAGCTCAGTGCTAGCACTAGGCTGGTACTAATACCTCACCAGTATGTGTTAGCAACTGGAAGGGTTAATGTCTACACCAGTCCTATGTTAACACCTGACTAGCTCAGTGCTAATACTAGTCTGGCACTAACACCTCACCAGTATGTGTTAGCAACTGGAAGGGTTAATGTCGACACCAGTCCTATGTTAACACCAGACTAGCTCAGTGCTAACACTAGGCTGGCACTGACACCTCACCAGTATGTGTTAGCAACTGGAAGGGTTAATGTTGACACCAGTCCTATGTTAACACCAGACTAGCTCAGTGCTAACACTAGGCTGGCACTAACACCTCACCAGTATGTGTTAGCAACTGGAAGGGTTAATGTTGACACCAGTCCTATGTTAACACCAGACTAGCTCAGTGCTAACACTAGGCTGGCACTAACACCTCACCAGTATGTGTTAGCAACTGGAAGGGTTAATGTTGACACCAGTCCTATGTTAACACCAGACTAGCTCAGTGCTAACACTAGGCTGGCACTAACACCTCACCAGTATGTGTTAGCAACTGGAAGGGTTAATGTTGACACCAGTCCTATGTTAACACCAGACTAGCTCAGTGCTAACACTAGGCTGGCACTAACACCTCACCAGTATGTGTTAGCAACTGGAAGGGTTAATGTTGACACCAGTCCTATGTTAACACCAGACTAGCTCAGTGCTAACACTAGGCTGGCACTAACACCTCACCAGTATGTGTTAGCAACTGGAAGGGTTAATGTTGACACCAGTCCTATGTTAACACCAGACTAGCTCAGTGTTAACACTAGGCTGGCACTAACACCTCACCAGTATGTGTTAGCAACTGGGAGGGTTAATGTCTACACCAGTCCTATGTTAATACCAGACTAGCTCAGTGCTAACACCAGGCTGGCACTAACACCTCACCAGGAATGTGTTCGCAACTGAAAAGGTTAATGTCTACACCAGTCCTATGTTAACACCAGACTAGCTCAGTGATAACAAGTAAAATTAAAAACTGACAACAATCAAAATAATGTGGTTTAATAGGTGCCAAAATAACAAAGTATATTTGTTGGTTGATCTTGTCTCCACTTATGGTTCAAATCAACCAATGAAAATACTAAACCAGTGGCTAGACACCTTAACCTTCTGTTAATAAACTTTGATCAAGAACCTTTAACTGTGTGTAAATTCTACTTTATTCAAAATAACTGCCAAATACGAGTGCTATCATTCTAAACGTAGGATTCTTGTCATAAGTGATGTTGATGAAATCGTCCCATTTGTCATCCCATAGACACCGACTTGCCATACGTAAGGCTTGGTCTTGAAATGGTATACAGGTCACCTCCACTACTATTTTGTACCTGAATAATATCAAAGAAATTATGTAAAATAACAAAGAAATTATGTAAATTAACAAATAAATTATGTAAATAAGAAATAAATTATGTAAAATAAATAAATTATGTAAAATAACAATTAAGTTATGTAAAATAACAAAGAAATTATGTAAAATAACAAAGAAGTTATGTAAAATAACAAAGAAGTTATGTAAAATAACAAAGAAGTTATGTAAAATAACAGAAATTATGTAAAATAACAAAGAAATTATGTAAGATAACAAAGAAATTATGTAAAATAAGAAAGAAATTATGTAAAATAACAAAGAAGTTATGTAAAACAACAAAGAAATTATGTAAAACAACAAAGAAATTATGTAAAATTGGGGGGGGGGGGTTTGCTATGGTTACGGAACTAAATCCAGTAACAAAGTTAAGGGAAAGAAGGGGAACCCTGGTAAAATGACTGGGGAACTCAGGTAGATTTTACCTACTTACCACCCTTAACAAAAACACTGGCAGAGAACCCTGGTAAAATGACTGGGGAACTCGGGTAGATTTTGCCTACTTACCAATCTGATTACAATCCGATGTAGATGTCGGCTAATCGTGCGTTGTTATCTTACCTTCGTTATTTAGCTTGAATTGACCTGATCAGGCTAAAACATATACATGTACTACGAAGGTCAATTCAAGCTAAATAATGAAGGTAAGATAGCAACACACGATTAGCCGACATCTACTTCGGATTTTAATCAGATTGGCCTACTTACCACCGTAACAAAACAATGAAATAATGCCAAATAACAATTGAATGAAATTATATAAACATCAAAACCCAATATCGCCACATAATGGGATTCTAGGCTAGTTTGACTGTTATCCTCAGTCACATGACAGTCATGGCCAAGATAATGATTGTTTACCAGTCTACCACTGTCTGTTCAGCAAAGTGTGTGTATTTGGTTCTGGTGATATTTTCATATGTTGTTAAGCAAAGGACTGTTAATTGTTGAAATTTTATCATTTAAAATTTAATTTGTTGTGAAATTTGAAAAACTTATGAATTGATTAGTCAAATCAGCTGTGCTCTAATGGTATCTGTTTGATCATCACTTGTACTGAGGACAGCCTTGCCAAAAATTACCATAGAGGGCAGTATTGCAGAACTGATGTGTTTGTATACATTTGCCTTCATCATTGACATCACTCTATCCAGAGGCATTGTTATCAATAATCAGTGACATCAATTGATTGATTTTGTTGATTGATTAGAAAAATGGAATATTTAATTTGATGTCTATGAATGATTATAACTTTTAAGATAAATTATTACAGATTCATACATGAAACATTCACCTGCACACATTCATTCATTCACACACACACACACACATGCATTCACATACACATGAATTCACACACAAAGCGCACACACACACACACACACATGTATGCATGCATGCATTCACACACAAAGAGCACAAACACACACACACACACATGCATTCACACACACATGCATTCACACACAAAGGACACACACACACACACACATGCATTCACACACAAAGGACACACGCACGCATTCACACATACACATGCATGCATTCACACACACACACACACACACACACACACAAGCTTGCACACATAATTTCCCATAGTGTTATTCCAGAGTAATGCCAAAAGTAATTATGAAGTTATGAAAAAAATATGTGTTGGGGAAATTTACAAACCCCCTAACTCACCTGTCAAACTCAAGTTCCTTTACCTTGGCTTTGATTTCATTACTTATTGCAATACATAGCTGTAGGAAAAATAGATCATTGATTTACTACTGTGGAAAGCAAACTATCAACAAACTAAAATGAGAGATTTACTACTGTGGAAAGGAAACTATCCACAAACTAAAATAGGAGATTTACTACTGTGGAAAGGAAACTATCATAACTAAAATAGGAGATTTACTACTGTGGAAAGGAAACTATCATAACTAAAATAGGAGATTTACTACTGTGGAAAGCAAACTATCATAACTAAAATGAGAGAGATTTACTACTGTGGAAAGGAAACTATCCACAAACTAAAATAGGAGATTTACTACTGTGGAAAGGAAACTATCATAACTAAAATAGGAGATTTACTACTGTGGAAAGGAAACTATCATAACTAAAATAGGAGATTTACTACTGTGGAAAGGAAACTATCATAACTAAAATAGGAGATTTACTACTGTGGAAAGGAAACTATCATAACTAAAATAGGAGATTTACTACTGTGGAAAGGAAACTATCATAACTAAAATAGGAGATTTACTACTGTGGAAAGGAAACTATCATAACTAAAATAGGAGATTTACTACTGTGGAAAGGAAACTATCAACTAACTAAAATAGACAATCTAAAACTATTGTTATTTGCAATAAAGGACAGAGTTAATGTCAGAATTCAGGTTATTTTGTTATTTAATGTGCCACTGACGCACACAATTTCTAGTGACGCACCAAAATTTGGTGTTCTCCTATCTCTTACTATGTTGACACACCAAAATTTGGTGTTCCCCTATCTTTTACTATGTGGTGAGTGTGCCCTCTAAGCCAATTTGACCATAGACCCTCCACCAATTTGGTGGAGGGTCTATGATTTGACATGCCACTGATGCACACAATTTCTAGTGACGCACCAAAACGCACAAAAACATAAAAATGTGGTGTTCCCCTATCACTTTTTATGTTGCGACTCACAAAAAATCCCTCATTTGAACTCACAACAACACAATTTGACTATCAATCGACTGCACATTGAACTAGTGTATAATATTTTGATCAGACACCCAACAATACATTCACTGAAAATTGTTAGAATACCAATAATTAGACATTGTACATGTTACGATCAGTGAAATGAAACATTTCCTAATCCTGCCATAGAGGGTGTCAATTTCTTATAATTACTTTGATGGATTGAAGACATATTGGGTCAGTTGGGTTACGGAAACAAAGTAAGGCACAATCGCACAATCTCGGACAAGCGCAATAAACGAACTTCATTCGTTTAGTACAAACCCTCCTCCCCCCCTAAATGAAGGTTCACAAGTATATGATATACAGGGTAAACCTTGATAAAAGTTGTAGTGGTCACACTACTATGATTGATGCAATGTAAAATTTATGATGGTAGACACTTAAAATACTACAGGAAACCCAGCACTGTATCTTACATTAGGAGTAAATTTTAATCAACTTATCAACATCTCAGTAGTAAATACAGAACTTGTTATCATTGAAGGTGGGAAAGTTTTCAAAATCTGGTTAGAAGTGTGAAAATGAAGTTCAGAAATAACATTGACTCCAGACCCCCCCCCCCCCCCCCTCACCCCACCCCAAGATCGATATAACTTGTGTGACATTGTGCGATCGTCCCCAAGGCCACCCAAATACTGATGGTTGTTGGTATGTCGTATTTAGTACATGTATAAACATGTTTACTCAAAATAATGAAGTATGGAAAAATATCAGAATATTTAGAACCATCACTAAACACTGAGAGACACTGGCCGATACATATTACCACCTGTCTGGGACAATATTCTGAAGTCAAGCATGTGTAAACAACGCATGACTTTACATCCCTGAAGAAGACCTGAGGACTGAGGTTGAAAGCTGGGATTTATCCAAGTATTTTTAGTGCAGTACAACGTTTGAATTTATTTATAACTATTCACCTGCACAGATTCGTCTTCATCATAATGGAAAAAGTTGTTTAGTTTTGACTGTCACTCTATCATCATAAAATTGATATACCAGAATGAATGATACATTGACAGCAATGCGTGGTATTGTAATGGCACATCCTCAAATGAATAATACAATTGAGAATGAATGAATGAATGAATGAATGAATGAATGAATGAATGAATAGTAAATAAATAAAAATAACGGAATCTATTTTCTGACCTTAGAGCAGCATAGTGCTTTGAAGCATTCAAAGTGTAGAATTTGAGAACAGAACACTGTTTTGAAGTGTTGCCTTGGCAACTGATGCCTTTTAGATAATTTGAAATGGTAATTTTTATAGTATATTATTTGTTGTTATTTTCAGTCATTTATTTATTTATTTATTCTTTTATCTGTTTGTCAGTCATAGTTATTTATAGCTAAAATGATGTAAGCTTGGTGTTTCACTTGTAGGACATCACGTTTTTGACACAGAGCTAGACATATTTCACCTCTAGACTAACAATAACAGAGACACAATAAACACAGCAGAATCCTTTGCCCAATCACATCGAACAGTGATAAGCATTGCTGTTCTTTCACAGTGCAGTAAAAACAGGCTTCTAATGAAACCATTACACATGGACTTGGTGATTTTAATAGCTGCAAATGTTTATTTTCTAACTAATAATCAACATATTTCAACTTGACAGCACCTACATAATTATGTCTTTTGCATCAGAAGTTGTCTGAATGTGTGTAATAAATGTCATGTTAGCATGAGTGAATCACCAAGCCTACATCATTTTAGCTGTATTTGAGGTTACACCTCTACAATGCCAGCAGTGTGTGTGCTCACAACCCACTGAACTCCATACTTATATGCACCTTAGCAGCCTTGCCTGGTTCGTATGGTTCATTTATTGGATTTCCCTTTATTGCATGGTGTTTTTCAAACACACTGTTAGCTACCGTCTCAACTTTTTTCCTGGAAAACAAATAGCAGTTATTATATGCATGTATCATGTAATACCTTTTAAATATATGTAATAGTATGTCATACTTACTGAATATTGGGAAGATTTTATTTCAGTAGAATTATAATTTTCCCAGGATGGGGGGGGGGGAGAGAGAGAGAGAGAGAGAGAGAGAGAGAGAGAGAGAGAGAGAGAGAGAGAGAGAGAGAGAGAGAGAGAGAGAGAGAGAGAGAGAGAGAGAGAGAGAGAGAGAGAGAGAGAGAGAGAGAGAGAGAGAGAGAGAGAAAGAGAGAGAGACAGAAAGAGAGGGGGGAGGGAGGGAGGGAGGGGGACACAGACAGACAGACAGAGAAAAGAGAGAGAACAAAAATGATTTAAATCATTTAGTTTTTTGCTAAACCTTGTTTCTAACCATCTCATGTAGGTTTCACTCATAGGACTTCACACTTTTTGCGATTTTATTATTGTTTTCCCGAATACGTAAAACAAATGTTTAGGGTCAGCAGTGAAAAACCAGGTGGAGTTGGGTAACCAGAACCAAACAATTTTTTTTAGGCCTTTATGTAATTATAACACATTTCTGAATATGTCAACAGTTACAATAAAATCATTTTGCGTGTTACTCTCAAGTAATTTGCAGACTTCTAGAAATTAACCATTCCTTGATAAATCACCTGATTTCATTTTCAATAACAATTGCCACATTTATATTTATATTTACAAAAAATAATATGTTTTATAAACTATCTACCCAATTAGGGATTTTTTTTAAAATTTATAACTAATTGGCAGACGTGTATGTTAGAAACGTATGTGTTGGAACATTGAAAGGGTCGTCACGTGTAGAATAGTGAGTTTAGATTTATAGCTTCTCCAAAATTTTGCCGAAATTCATGAGTTTAGTTGAGTAAAACTGGAAAAGGGAAGCGCCCAACGTGGGGCTCGAACCCACGACCCTGAGATTAAGAGTCTCATGCTCTACCGACTGAGCTAGCCGGGCTTCTTCTTGTCTCGAAATCCAATCCAAAATTGTAGCTAGCTTGTGAACAATAAAATTGAAGTTTCCCGCCAAATTCTTAGGTTTTGGTTGGCTAGTAAAGGCTCTTTTTGTATGCAAATCATATTGACTGTCGTCGAACAATGCTTGAACTTCGACCCGATAGTACGAAGTTCATTTTTCGCGCGTAAATGCCAGAACAATTAGTAAGTACTTGTTACGTGTGTTGTGAAGAATTTATTGAAAGCTAAATGTCAACAACAGAAAATACACCGTCTTTTGTTTGCATTCAGAGGGAACGGATTATGTTTAGATACTGTAATATACTGTGACATCGTCTGGTCTATTTTAAGTTTCTTGTCGGGCTTGGCGCTTATGCCTGGCATTTTAACCATATCGCACAGCGATGAACAAATGAGAACATGGGACGGACGGAGTGGGTGTTGCAGTAACGTGCTATCATATAGACCGTACAGTGGAGGGGCCGGGAGAAGAACATTGACTTGTAGCGAGAGAGCGACCTTCTTTTCTAGGGACAGCTGCCACGATCGCGATCGTCTGATCTAAGCTTGATGTGTTGATTGTTGTTACAACGTCTGCAAAAAAGTCAACCTCGGTTATGTAATCGCGCGGGTACGCGTTTACGTATTCTCAATCTGATTAAAATCTGATGTAGTGAAAGCGGATAGATGCCTTTATTTACCTCTATTTCCATCGTTTTGTGACGTTTCTTTTGTTCCGAGTGATCGTGGAAAGGCAGCGATCACTCGGAACAAAACAAACGACACAAAATAATGGACATATAGAAGTAAATAAAGACATCTAGCCGCTTTCACCACATCAGATTTTAATCGTATTCTATGTCAGAGTATTTTAGGTCAACCACAGACATCGACAAGGAAAACTGTTGTTCAACCTAGTCACTTGTAAGTCAAAAAATACATTGGATGATGGCGTGTCTTTGTACGAAATATTTCGCGTAAATTTATAAAACATCGTCCCCTATGCAGTGGTATATGTTACTCAATTACATATTTTCTATCTCATTAAAATTTCTCCAAAAAACATCCAAACATTTCTGATATTTATTGTAGTATAAATATCCCTGTAGTCATCGAAATATACATCAAGATATGTAAGTCTTAAATTTTTTTTTTTTTTTTCACTCGGTACCGTGTAAATTTGCTAACAAGTTTATACCGTACGTTTCTATTAGAATTTAGTACTATAAATTGTAGAACATAGCCGCAACAGACAATCAATGATGACAACAACACTGGTCGATTGACATTCAGGACATCGCCAGCCAAAGACCGAGTAGAGAACTAAAGTAATTTGCCGCTTTCAACCAAGATCCTAATTTGCATGCGAAAATATATAGTCTATTCTTCAAGTTTGTAATGAAAATACTACTTCGGAAACGTGTAATAAATGTGTCTGGTGTGGTTATTTACGTTCCAATTCACACGAGACTTACAAACTTTTATTTTTCCACAATCTTCCACAGATAAAAAAACGAAAGAAAAGTCAAAGGTCAAAATTATTTTAAATATGTATACAAATTCAATATCGCTAGACTTGCTCAAGTTGCCGGGTTTTTTTTCCATTCTTTATTTGAAAAATATATTTTTACATCGTAAGAAAAAAAGACAGCTGCCAGTTCTTTTGTGTGATACGATAGCCTGAGTGAGTGCTAAACAGTACAGTGGGAAGAATTCGCGTGTATAGTCCTGTTTAGCACTTTTTTTTATACTTTACCGGGGAAACTACTCGTACCTGGGAATCTTTTTGTATTATTTTTTTTAAGTTGGACATTTTCCTTTATAGATTAAAAATGAAGGACAAATGCAAAACATTTAAGACTAAAAGTGATATCTCCCAAGGGACTGGTGACAGTCTCATTTAGTACGAAATAAAATCGAAGTTACAATTATTGCATGCAGTCATATTTAGACTTCAACATTCACTAATATACTTTTGGTTTTAATTTGTTGATGTCGGTGTTAAAATCAATTTGCGTATCCAAATCGAAAAATGAGTTGTATTTTATTTGTGAATGCGTTTCAATCCTCAATTAAGTTCTGCGATCTAGATATCAACATAGTTAACGATATGTTAAATGACCAAACCCAAAGATAGACACGCGTCTGTTACCTGGTATTTTAGTAACATAAACATAGAGAAAATTGGTGTAGAAGTTATGGATTTTTAATTTTTAATTACAGAATGAAAACTATGATAAAACAACAGATTGTGTTTATTTTCATTTCATTGATAAAAAAAGTCACAAAACTATTATCGTACAGTTTAATTTTTGCATTTACACCCAGTAATAAGATGTAAAACTTGAATGCGCATAGTCCTGCTTGCAGACGGTGCACGCGTTTCGCTCAACAGAGAAGGAACTACTTACTCCGCATGCAAGCAGGACGACTTACTCAGTATACGCGTAATAATACAAAAATTAGATCTGATCAGATCAGATCAGATCAGATGACAGTAACAGCAGAACAAGCTATTAAGAATGGTGTAACGACGTAGTTCATGAAAAATTTGACAAATTCGTGGAAACAAAAAGTGGGCGAAGTCACTTGAAGGCAAAAGTCAAAATACGTGACGTCATCCAATTGCAAATCAGAGATTAAAGTGTACTTTTCACGAAACACTGGTCGGTCATGTACATGGACAGCTAGAGGGTATTTCGTCTGTCACGACTCGCTACACGGTAAAATAAGCCCGCCTTTAAGCTTTCTCAGTAATCCCAAGTGAAAACGGTTTTGAGTGACTTTTTCACATTTCAACTATCCGTAAAAGATAAGCGAAACTCGTGGAACTTTATCAACAAAAAATATCCGGGTACAAAAATGTGAACGCGTGCCGTCTCAGGAAAGGCCAAATGTCGTCCATCACCTTTCCCGCCAAAAGTACTACATGTAGTATCCAACTAAGTCTGTTCTTTTTTTAAAATTAAAATCGAAACCCCCCAGGAAACAACAGAAAATATTTTGTTCTTTGTGGACATTTGTATTTGCTGACAAAAGTGAATCTTTTCTGAGACGTTTTCCAACATTTCAAGTTTACCTCATTTTCTTTACACTGTCAGAGTTGTATAATATAGAGAATGGCTACCTCTTCTTTCAGTAAAAGTTACATTTCATTATTATATATAATACAAATGAAATAAAAAATCTTCCAATTGAAAGAATTTGAGAGAGAGAGAGAGAGAGAGAGAGAGAGAGAGAGAGAGAGAGAGAGAGAGAGAGAGAGAGAGAGAGAGAGAGAGAGAGGGGGGGGGGGGGAAATACAGGATGGCTATTTGACAGAAATGACAGGCCTAGGGAAATGTGTGTACGTGTGTGTGTGTGTGTGTGTGTGGGGGGGGTATGGATCATAGTTTACTGTTACTCAAAGGTTTAGCTAAAATCTTTCGTATATGAGTCTCAATAATGGTACTCTCCCGTGTACATGAATATGTAAATATTGCCAGTCTAATAAAGAATCGTAATAAATTAATATTCCTGCATCGACAGGAAGGTCACTCTAACCAAGTGGCGACAAATTTAGTACTGTTAACTAAATTGAAAATTATCAACTTCCAAAGTTTTTGAAAATAAATAAATAAACAAACAAACAAACGTACGTCATAATGGTTATACTTGCTAGACCTAGTTGACTTCAGTCATTGTAAATAATGTATGTCTGACCTTTGACCTACCTGTTGAATTTCATATCTGGTAACATTTTGTATGTGTTCTCGTAGTAAACTTTCTTCTGCTTCAAGAGATCGTCTTCAAGTGACTCGGATCCTTGGAGAAAACTAATCAACAAAATAAAAACAATAAGATATCCCACGAATGTCAGTGATGATCAATTTGCCATATTAATAACACCCGAAAAGTGTTCACTGTCCAGGAATAACCTGCTATTAAACAGACACGGACAAGTATATACAGCAAATAAAAACACAAGAGAATAGTTCTTAAATTTACTGCCATGTTTTTGTTTGTTTGTTTGTTTGTTTGTTTGTTTTTTGTTTGTGTGTGTGTGTGTGTGTGTGTGTGTGTGTGTGTGTGTGTGTTTTGTAAAAATACATTTTGCTTAATTTTGATATCTCACGTAATGATCATCGTCAAGTAACGGCCGGGTACAAGTTTGTGTGTTGCAGAAGTCAGATTCAGAAGTCCCCGATATTGTGTGTGATATCAATGCTCGTTCCCCCATTTTGTATCAATTGCCATGGCAACTCAAATGACCCGATAACAAAGTATTTCGTTGCTACGTTTGAGAATGTGAATTTCATTGAATTTGGTTTTTGGTTCGAGTCTTTGCAGTGTACACCCAGCACCCACAAGCCGCGCCAGTCTTACTTCGAACAACCCGTAACCGGTTCGTTGTTGTCACTGTCAGCTAGCTCAGGACCCGGGCCGGGCGGCCCGGGGTGTCAGGTTGCTTCACCTCGCGAGTACCGTCCGGCCAAATCTAAAACAAAGTGCACTTCCACCCGGTCCAACGGAATGAAACACTCAGAAAATGTTTCAATTATGTGAACTCTGAATAGTTTTCAGTGAAAAAATCCTACCTGCTTGTGATCTTGGAAGCAGCAATTTTGACGACAGAATCGATGTGTCCTGGATCGACAGAGGGACGACGATTCGCAAGACTAAAAAAGCTGCCTCTTCTCTCGCCATCTGTAAAACTTCCCTGCCTACTTGCTCCCCCTACAGCTAGCTTAGCAACTCTGTCCATTGTTGTTGGAAATAGTAGAAATCGAAATTACAACGATAAAAAGCCAAAAGAGAAATGACCGATCACAAATCTCAACATTCGTCTGCGCGTTCGATCGGTCGAGCCATGGTTACCATGGTTGCCGACGACGCTCGCGCGAGGACCACGCTTCCCGCGTTCTTATTGAAACTTTGTTGCTTAAGATATAGTCACGTGTATTATGACCGTGACACAGCATCGACAAAGTCTGTGTTTGTAACTCAATAATATTAATTCGGGGAAAATAAAAACGCGCGTATCAAACGATTTGGTATTGTACATATACGTAGGACGGAAATAATTTGTCAACTTTCTTTATTCAAGTAGAAAACCTAGTAAAGGTGCTTTTTTTTTGCCCTGGTTCGGTTTGTTTACCTTGTTTAAGTTTGTCTTGATTCAATTTTGATTTGTTTTAAATGAATTGGACAAACTAATTTTGATTTGTCACAAGTTGTGGTTTCTATTTTGGCAAATCGTGTTATTGGCATAAAAATTGTCATTTTTAGGTAAACATGTAATTTTGCTTCGTAAGGGAACCGACCGTCATTGCTTACACAGTAGATCGATGAAATATTGTATACTTTTTATACTCTCTAATTATGAGCCTTGTCTGTCTGTCTGTCTGTCTGTCTGTCTGTCTGTCTGTCTGTCTGTCTGTCTGTCTGTCTGTCTGTCTGTCTGTCTGTCTGTCTGTCTGCCTGCCTGCCTGCCTGCCTGCCTCTATCTATCTATCTATCTATCTATCTATCTATCTATCTATCTATCTATCTATCTATCTATCTATCTATCTATCTATCTATCTATCTATCTATCTATCTATCTATCTATCTATCTATCTAGTATCTACATCTATTGATCTATCTATCTATCTATCTATCTATCTATCTATCTATCCATCTATCCGTATATCTATCTATCTAGTATATACATCTATTCATCAATCAAGCAATCTATCTATCTATCTATCTATATATCCGTATATCTATCTAGTATATACATCTATTCATCAATCAAGCAATCTATCTATCTATCTATCTATCTATCTATCTATCTATCTATCCATCTATCCGTATATCTATCTAGTATATACATCTATTCATCAATCAATCAATCTATCTATCTATCTATCTATCTATCTATTTATCTATCTGTCCATCTATTGATCTATATATATATATATATATATATATATATATATATATATATATATCCATCTAATATATCTATCTATATATTGATCTGTCGATCAATCAATGAAACATCCAGCCAGACAGCCATATACCCAAAATAAAATAAAATAAAATTAGATAAAAATAAAATAAACCAAAATAATCAAAATAAAGGACAGTCTGTAATAGCAGTCGTCACTTTGTCATCAAATACACGAATATAAAGTATAAGTAAATCTGCATGTTTATCAAACGTCGAATAAATAACAAATGCAAATCACATCATCAACTGTGTAAGAAACAAAGACAAAGTTAATCACGCTAAGGTCCCGGTTATCCGACCCCACCTCAGCTTTTCACTGCCGACCCTGGCCCTTTTTTACGTATTCGAGAAAAAAAATTAATAAAGTCGCAAAAATTATGAAGTCTCACGAGAAATAGCGGATGCGGGAACTGATATCAACTTTAAAAAAAAAAAAAAAAAAAAAAAACTGTTCTTCCCATCTGTAAGTGTTATGGATTACATCTAATGGGAAGAAATAAACAATACAGAGACCATTTGGAAAACAATGGAAAATTTGAACTAGGCAGTCACAGAAAAAATGTTATAAAATAAAATAAAAAATCTCCCTAACCCACCTATTCTAAAATTGAGCGAAATCGGAACCACACAACTTTTTCATTAGGCCTATGTATAAACAGATAAGCAAAACATTGTGAAACTCAGACTTAAAGTTTTTGTCTTCACTTACAACCATAAAACCACGCATTGCTATTAAGGATTTTAAGTGTAAATACTAGAAAATCACTAGTAAATATAGAAGAAACCGGATATAATGCCTAATGGAGTTGAATAAAATTGTAATTCAAAATGAAATATTTATGAGAATTTTCAAGAAAAGCGCATTCTAAACATGGACAAACAAATGAAAACAAATAATAAACATATTCGTCAACTTAGAATGTCATTGAGTATATTTGAATAATAGTGTGTATATTGTTCGCTCACGCTCTGCACGGTTATTATTTATGCAAATTATTACTATCAAGTTATACACGTTGAAAGTACAAAGTTGTCGGATCGCGAGAAAAAAATCAACTTCATGTGTGTTATAAATATTATACTTTCTGACTTTTACTCGGAGGAGATAACGCCCCCTTGCGGCACACTAGATGTCAGTTAATTATATGAATAGACCTTGATCGCAGATCTCGTCTTACTTGTTCAACTTCCCTCAAATTTGACTGTAAAATAACCGAAGTACGTTTGCTGTTCTCTGCAAATATTTACTCGAACTTTCTATGTTGCGATCTACTTTATTGCAAACATTATTTTCAAATTATTTTCGCGTATTTGAAAGTTAGTTTGAAGTCAAAATTTAGATAGTTTTTGGTCTACCAGCTCTTCGGTACATTTTGCATATGAATCTCTACACTTTCCGAACTCTTCAATTCTCGTTAGAGGGGGGTATGGTCAAATTGAAATTATTGCACATGTACTCGAGCAGCAATGTAGTGTGTGAATATCGCGGCTTCCATGTTGTTCATTGTTGGGGTGTTGTTGAGTCGATAGTGACACACCCAAGTAGTGGACTGTTTTTAACGGATCCGACGCCATTTCAACTGCACCTTTCGGGAATACGGTATTTTGGTCTCAAAATGAGAAATTTAAAAATAAAAGCAACGCGCAAGGAAAATTTGCGATCGGAAATTCCGTGCGGTTGTGAGCAGGAAAGAAAAGAACTCGGCGGGCGTCGTGACGGCGGCTCCAATCGAAACGAAAATGATGTGATACGCAAAGAGAATACCTGAGGTAAACACTCTTAATTTTCTAATTCTCGATTTTTAGTGTCACGGGCAAAAATTGTGAATTTTCTTTGAATTTTATTTCATTTCGTCAGAGCCAAAATGGCGGGAAGTCACGTGATCGGTATCTCATTGTTGGCTTAATGCAAATTAAGTTGTCACTCCTGCAACGATCTAGTAACGACAGATGTAGGTACCCGGATGCTCGTACATTAAGATGAAGGCAGTTAGATTCTTCACAAATATTTTTGTATATAATAACTGAAAGTGCTAAACGCGGTACTATAAAAATTCGGGATTGTAAATTTTGTTGGTTGCATTGTTTTATAAAATCGTGGAACATTTTCATTTGCTGTGTTAACGCAGGTTACACTTCTGGTGGTTGGAGTATTTACACTTTAAAATATAATATTATTGCATTATATTGTGTAATGTAAATAATTTTGCATTCTTTGCTGTCTAAAGTAGTTGTGACGTTGGATGAAATGGGTCTCTGAAAAAAAAATCGATATAAGCTTTGCTAAAATGTCTCAAATTTGTGTTACTTCGGCTGTGTTATTGAACCGTAATTTGGTCTGTTATGTGATTGGTTGAATCTGTAATAACCTGTTTGTTACATCGGGTCACGTGGTGTTGTGGATTTCAGTCACCATAAGTTACAAGGGGTGTGTAGAATTGGTGAATACGACCACCCCTCTAAGGAGTAATGCCTTGGCGCGTCGACGGCCTAACTTTGTATTATTTCCCCTCGACTCTGTTCTCAGCAAGGAATTTTGCAACGAGCAGCTTCCACATCGCACTTCCCATTCTGAGGAGGATTTAGAGGCAATGGAAAAACGAGTTGAACTTGAGAAACGGAGCAAGGCTCCCCAACAGGTGCGGTAGATTGCCAACGTGTGCTTTGATTGTTTATTTTTCTCTTGCTTGTGAATTTTGTCGTATTTTTTAAGACGGAGGAACGAGTACATACAACATCCATGTGCTCAAGGTGCAACAGTACAAAAACACTAAGTTATATTCGAGACCCTCAAATTATCTATAACTTATTTTTCTTTGCACGATTACCTTCCACGTTAATATTTCACGTGCTTTGATGGTTTTTATGTCTTTGAGATCGTTATGTTGAGGCCTCCATGATAATATTTTGATTGTATGCCCGTCTCATTTAACGGTGTCTAATGTGTGTGTATTCATTTCCACAAAGCGTCGCAGCCGTCGAGCGCTCGGCGGCCGGAGTGACGTTACGTTGTATTTTGAAAGTTCGCACCACATACGCCCTTCAAATAGTGTGTGTGGTCATTCAAAAATTGGAAAAACGTTTTTAAAAACACATAGTATGTGATTCTTGACCTCATATTTATTTCACGATATTTTCCAAAAATGTATTAGAATTGTGAAATTGATGTACGGCGTTGGGATATGGATCACATGTTTCCCGTTCGAAAATATGGAAGTTGTATTACGAGTCCCGCTGAATTTTTGAATTCTCCGTTCGTGGCTTTCCGGAACGATTTGGCCACGAACTGAAGTTTATTATTTCATTTTTTCGTCTGACAGGTGTATTGACGCCCTTTCTCGCATGTTTTGCATGAATTTAATGTGTTTTGCCTAAAATCTGTGAGTGAGCGTATATCGCTAACGTAATAGTTAACTTCTGTGCTATCCCAGGGTATATTCTGTATATATGTAGACTGGATGACGTATATCTCTTTTCTCCCTACTTTGAGCGTAACGATACCTTGCCAAAATTATTTTCTCACCAGATCTTGTGGATAGAAAATAATCCCAGTCATGGAACTGTTTATGTTGTTTAGGGAGTTGTATTTTTCTCGAAGGCCTTTGACGTCTGCCTTTGCAAGCGGTTTCCGCCATCTTGGTTTCTCTTATGCCATACAATAGCTTAGCTGGCAATGTGGCCCCACGTTTACGGCATCGGGGCTGAAAATCGGCTCGTCGGAGCACAACAGGATACCGCGCCTGTGTAAGAAATAACCAGATCGTATCTTAGTTATTCATAACTGGCGTATTTAGTCTTCTAATCGCCTGAATGCTTGTAGAAGTCGAATTTTCTGATGTTTTTCAAATAACACGTTGCAAATTAAAACCGTGGGAGGGCGCTCTATACATTCCGACCTTTCAAAATGATGGGAAAGAACGAACGAAAAAGTGATGAAATAAAGAAGTAAAATTACTGCAAGGTGTGTTTCCACGTTTATATATCATTTCTATCTATTCTTGTTGATGAAAAAATGTTATTGGAAGTCCTCACTTACTGCATATATGGTATATGTAAATATTTGTTGATGTTGTCTGCCCTTCATGTTTGACAAGTTACTCTCATTGTCAGAATCTGTTAGCTGGCAAGTGAGCAATGTTAATAATAAGGTTAGGGGCTTCAGTCAACTATTTACATAAACAAAGGCGTCACTATTTTTTGCATGTATGCACATATTTATTTATTATTTATGTTATTAATGAGGAAGTGTTTTTATGACATACTTTATGAAAATCTATATTTTTGTGGTGTCAAAGGTCAAATCAATCACCTCAAATGATGAAGAGAGATGCAGAATTTGCATCTTGACAAATGTCTTTATAGATTATCCAAGTGTAGAAAGTGACCCAGAAGTGTGAACAATATTGTAAACAATGTCATTATGTGTGTATGAAAGTACTGTTTGAACTCTGGGAGGTACAGTTGCCGTGGTAACAGTACAGGATAACCAGCAACGGTTCTAAATCTCATGCATTCTCATTGTTTTGAAAGATGTTGTTTGTTTTGAAATTTTATTTGGGAAAAAGGAACGTTTTTTTTTAGCTAGTTCTACACTTCTTTTGAAATTGTCATTAAAGTTTTAAGTGTTCATTTCCAAGTCGCCAGCTTTGGCTTAAAAAAAGTTGTTTGGTTCCGGTTACCCAACCCCCGCCTATTTTTTCACTGCCGACCCTAAACTTTCTTTACATATTCAAACAAAATTGTGACGCCTCGCCAGATGTAGTGGATGTTGAAACTGACATCAACTTAAAAAGACAATATAAAACTGTTCTTCTAATCTGTAATTGCTGTACGTCTGATGGGAAGAAACCAATAACACAGAGACCATATGGAAAACAATGGAAAACATAACTACCTGAACTAGACACTCACATATGTAAAAAATATATAATTAAATTAAATTAAAAATCTACCTACCCCACCTATTTTAAAATTGAGTGTAATCGGAACCACACACATATTTTTATTAGGCCTTACTAATTTGTATCAATGGAGCCTCGTATCTACAGGTTATCAAGTCAAGTGTTTTTGTATGTGTAATTATCATGTATTTCCCCAACTTGTAGTTTATTGTTTACAAACATTACAAATACCCCACCCCCGTAGAAAGAGTTGATCCTGTTTCCCCAATTTGTAGGTTTTCCCTTTTAAACATTACAAATATCCCCTCTGGTAGAAAGACTTGATCTTGTTTTCCTCAATTTGTAGTTTTTTACCTTACAAATACCCTCTGGTAGAAAGACCTGGGATGGAAACATGCCCGTTTAAGCATAGTTTGGAGGACTCTAGAGCAGTGGACTGATGGCACCAATGTGCCGGCACCTCCGAGTTAATTTGATGTGCCTTGAACACACAATTTCTAGTGACGCACCAAAAATTGGTGTTCCTCTATCTCTTACTATGTGGTGACTCACAAGAAATGCAATTTTTTATCATTTTGACTCACAGCAACAAAATTTGGCTATCATTAGAGGGCACACTGGATGGCACAATTATATATATTTGTACTCAAGCTAGGGAGTCACGGTTAGAGTTTAGATAGGGATGGGAGTAGCATTAGACTCCCTAGCTTGTATCTTATTTATACTATGTAATGATTTGGCACTGATCTTGGTAAATCTCGTATAGTTATTGTAGAAATGTGATTGTCGGATGAAATATTTGAAATGATGCAATAGAATGCTCAAAGCAAATGTCCAATTTGAATTCACAATTATTTGTTTATTATTATAATGCCAAATAATATCTAATATAATAGTAATATTTCAGTTGTATGCAGTTACTCAAAATTTGTTGTCATGGTGTAGTGATAGTAATTTGTATGTCACCATGATTGATCAAAAATATATATAATTTTCAAAATTCAAAAATAACTATTTTTTTACAACATTCTGTTTTCACTTGTCAAATAAACATTAAGACCTCATTGATTTGTATAACTGACTTAATAATACATAAGATTTTTAATATGATCTGAAAAGAGAATTGAGATTTATAGTGCTAGAAAAATTATTGCTTTTTTTCTGATTTTATGTAAGAAGTGGAGTCGATTGAGTTTTGTTGACAAGTGCACTTTTATCAGCTCAGTTTATTGTGATGGACTCGGACACATACAGTGAACATATTTCTCTAGTTGTGGCGTGTCATTTTAGACCTGGAGACATTTCAAGTGTTGTCATTTTGTTGTCTGCCTCTGAACATAAGGTGGTTTTTGATTTGGCTGTAGGCTACATGTAGAATGTATGGTTTCCGTTCTCAGTGGGTGTAGTGTAGAGTTAGGCAAATAGGGTAATTAGCATATCATGAATATTAATGAATGAGCACAGTTAGGCAGGTTGTACATCTTGGTTTATATGCAGGGCTCAAAATTAACAGTCTCATGTCTACAGACTACCAATTCTTGTCATGTGGCTACCATAATTTGCAGCTGGTAGCCCACTCTGGCTACCACTGATCATGCGATGAAGATGGAAAATTTATGGACATGAAAGTATTTTAATAATACACATATTTCCAATAGAGGAAATCTGTTTCAGTTCAGGAATATGGGACTACATGTCACCATCCTTGGACTACCACTTTCTGAAAGTTGTAGTCCACTAGGTTTGCCAAAGAAAGAGTTAATTTTTATCCCTGATATGGCAGATGTGTATTTGGGGAGTGAAGTCATGTTGTGGGGAAACTGAAATATTAGCAGTATGGCCTAGTAGCAGGAAATTGAAAAAAAGTATGTATATTTATTACCATAGTGTTTCAAAACTTATCTGAGAAGAGATGAAATATCAATAATTTGTATCAACTAAGTAATTCTGTGTGACTAGATTGAAATGTATGGAGTTGATAATATCACATTGTAATGGATTTTGTGGTTTCATTATCAATTGTTGTGACATGAAAGGGATGATAGCACAAGGTCAGTAAGCGAAGTTTGTTCTGGCGTGATTTTCTCTCTCTGAACAAGGATGCCAAGTCCCTTCATGTTTTCTCAAATTCAATGTTCTGAAACCTGAACTGCAAAACACAGAACTGCAATTGCAAGAGTCTGCTTGTGAAAGCAATCTGGGGTAACCATGGTTACTAAATATACAAATTGATAAATCAGGAGAGAATCATTGCCTGGAAAATGTGGTAGCCTGGAGATGGCTAGTTTAGTAAGGGCAAACAAAAATAAAAACCCAGTCACTGCTCAAACCACTTGTCAAACACATACTGACAATAAATTATAGAATTACAGAAAGGAATATAATAATGTATATTTTTCATGGATCAGTGAGTTTTACGAGAGGACAGTGACAAAAAAAAATGTGTCGCCAGTCTTGGACAAGTTGATGATTGAACCTTTCAGGCCTTGTAGATTTGAATCTGTAGTAGATTGTTTGTCATAACTAGTGTTTTTGTTAAGGGTGGTAAGTTTGTAATAGAGAGGGAGAAAGGGTTTAAAATGCCAGTGTTTCACCCATAAAAACACTGACAGGGAACCCTGGTAAAATGACAGTGGAACTCAGGTATATTTTACCCACTTACCACCCTTTATAAAAACGATGATAATTTTATCTTTTTTGATCATTACAGGTACCAGACCTATATCATGACAATTGTCAGTGTAGTGAATTAGCAGGTTTTTCATAACATATTTCTTTTTTTTATAATTCTAGGTACTGGACCTAAATCTTGATAATTGTAGGAGTACGGGCACAATTGAAGGATTGACCGATGAATTTATTAATTTAGAATCACTGAGTATGATAAATGTTGGTCTTACAAGTTTAAAAGGTTTTCCAAAATTACCAAGTCTTAGGAAGGTAAGTTTTATTCACTGTCAAGTCAGCGATTGAAATTAACTTTTTCCTTTCATAGTCAGTGTGTTCTCCCCACTACATAGAAAACATGATGCTAACGCTGTCCTGTTAGTGTTAGCACTGTGCTAGTCTGGTGTTAACATAGAACTGGTGCAGGCGTGAACCCTTCCAGTTGCTAACACATACTGGTGAGGTGTTAGTGCCAGCCTAGTGTCAGCCCAGAACTAGTCTGGTGTTAACATAGGACTGGTACAGGTATTAACCCTTCCAGTTGCTAACACATACTGGTGAGGTGTTAGTGCCAGCCTAGTGCTAGCACTGAGCTAGTCTGGTGTTAACATAGGACTGGTGTAGACATTAACTCTTCCAGTTGCTAACACATATAAACACTAACGCATAGAAAACCTGCTGCTGAGACTGTCCTGTTAGTGTCAGAACTGAGCTAGTCTGGTGTTAACATAGGACTGGTACAGACATTAACCCTTCCAGCTGCTAACACATACTGGTGAGGTGTTAGTACCAGTCTAGTGTTAGCACAGAACTAGTCTGGTGTTTACATATGGATGGTATATAGCGCCTGATTGTTTAGCATGTTTTGATTACGGGTTGAATTTTGTCAATGTTCGAAGCCCCATCCCCCTCCCCTTACATATGCGAAGTTTTAGTTAAAGACTACATTGACATCCAGACTAGGCATATTTGTGCACAGATTGTAATGTTTTTTGTTATTTTTTGTCTTACAGCTTGAGTTGAGTGACAATAGAATATCAACCGGTCTAAGTCCACTTTTAGGTAGTCCAAAACTTACACATCTTAATTTGAGTGGTAACAAAATAAAAGATTTGGACACACTTGAACCACTGGTAAGTCGTCAAACATACTGGAAGGAAAGAAAAGTGACACGTGTACGGTGTAGGAATTGAACCCACATCCCCTAAACACTAGTCAGAGTGCGCTAACCAACTGAGCTAACATGCCAACTGGTAGATAACATGAGTTTATCCTGATGTGTACCTTCTTTCTGTACTGCCTTGAGGAAAGAAGGTACACATTAGGATAAATCACATTGTCTACCAGTTGACATGTTAGCTCAGCTGGTTAGAGCACTCTGACTAGTGTTTAGGAGACTTGGGTTCAATTCCTAGACGTGTCACTTTTCGTTCCTCATTTATTGCAATTCTTTCATACTTCTTCCCAAATTTCGATGGAAAACTTTCACCCCTTCAGCTTTTGTATGTACAATTGAGATGTTGATGAAAATTGACTTCTAATGTGAGACACATGAAGGGTGCTGGGTTTCTGGTAGTACTTTCATGCATTTACAATCAAGTTTTTACCTGTTAGGCGTGTGACTGCTATAGTTTTCATCATAGTTTACATCATATATGAACGGTTGATGTCACACTTGTGAACGTTCATTCAAGAGGAGAGGTTTTGCCCTAAATGTTCATCTGTTGAGCTTGTGCAACATTGTGCAATCATCCTTTAGTAATAATGCTTTCTTTCCCTTGTTCTGTCAGTCTGGTATTCTGACTTGTTTATCTTTTTGCTTGGTCTAGATCTTTCTGTAAATATATATGTCTGCATTTCTCTTACAATGTCTCAATCTTTCTCTATTGCTCTCTTTAACTGTTTCTCACATTTCTGTTTCTCTATTTTCCTCTCTCTTCTCTTCTCCTCTCCCCCTCTGTCTCTCTTCTCTTCTCTCCCCCCCCCTCTCGATTTTTTTTCTCTCCCCCTCTCTCTCTCTCTCTCTCTCCCTCTCTCTCTCTCTCTCTCTCTCTCTCTCTCTCTCTCTCTCTCTCTCTCTCTCTCTCTCTCTCTCTCTCTCTCTCTCTCTCTCTCACACACATTACATGACACACACTCTCTCTAAACCAAATGTAGATATTTTATCTAGTCAAGTATATATTCATATTGTATTTATTTTTTCTTTTCAGTCAAAATTCTCGAATTTGAAGAGTCTTGACCTATTCAATTGTGAAGTGACCAATGCAGATAATTACAGAGATTTTGTGTTTAATCTGGTACCAAATCTAAAATATTTGGACGGGTACGACAGAAATGACAGAGAAGCAGTTGAATCAGAATCCAGTGGAGACGAAGATGATGATGAGGGTAGGTATTGCGGGTGTTAAAGTTTTGACGCTGACTTCTCGGTTTCTTGTTTCTTTGTGCCTTTCTGTTTTGTTTGTTTGTTTGTTATTTGTTTGTATTTGTTCAATAAAGACATCTAGCCACTCACCACATCAGATTTTAATCTGATTGATCTATTGTATAGGCAATGAATTTACTGCCTCTACACTGACTTTACTACGACTTTACTTTGATTTCACTGCGACTTTACTGCGTCTTCACTGACTTCATTGTGACTACAGCGTCTTCACTGTGACTTCATTGCAACTTTACTGCGACTTGACTGACTTTACTTTGTCTTCACTGCGACTTAAATGCATCTTCACTGACTCATTGTGACTTGACTGACTTTACTGCGACTTCACTGACTACTGCGACTTCACTGACTTTACTGCGACTTTACTGTGCATCTTTACTACATCATCACTATAACTTTACTGTGACTTCACTGACTTTACTGCATCTTGACTGCGACTTTACTGCATCAGTCCATTTACAAAAACTTGTGATGTACATCCTGGACTGATTTGGTAATTCATAGACAGTAAGCTGGACTTGAATGTATCAGTTGATGTCAACCAACTTTAGTTTGTGTTTGCTGTGAACTGCCTTCTGATGACACATTTCTATAATGACTTCACTATGCCTTCTCTTATTATTGCAATGAACGCGTGCTTTCTGTGCGCTATGAACTGACCCTCTAATGATATCTGTAGTAAACCCTGCAGTGTACATTGAGTAGGGAACTTGCAATCCAGACTGAGCATGCTCAGACGCAAAGGACTATGGGATTTTCTGTGATTACCTACCATAATACCTAATCTGAAGCTACTGATAAAATAAACCTCCCACAATGGTCAGGGTGCCTATGAATTGATTATTTGTGGTTACAGACAATAACATTATTGTTTACAATACTATTTGATTAGTATTTATTATATTTCCCATGATGCAACATTCAACATGGTGGGTTTGCAAGTTCCCTATTCATATTGTTGGACTTGGCTTGTGTGTGATTTGGAATGAACACATGGTAGTATATTGCTGTGTGCACCATCAGTTCATTTTTGCGATCTTTGAAGTTTAGCTTGTGTGTTGCATGACCTGCCCTTACTAATAGGTTAATGAACATTACAGCTACAGTTTGCACTTTGAACTTTGAACTGAGTGTGACCTTGCTAACAATATCTTGTAGTGTGCTGTGTCTGTTTCTGTTGACGCAGGCTGACAATGGCGAGCTATTCTTTGACCTAAGCTTGTGTGAGACTTTGCTAACAATATCTCATAGAGTGCTGTGTCTGTTTCCATAGCTACAGGCTGAAAACTTAACTTGTGTGAAACTTTGCTAACAGTATCTCGTAGTATGCTGTGTCTGTTGCGGAGACACAGGCTGTAATGGCGAGCTATTCTTTGACCTAAGCTTGTGTGAGACTTTGCTAACAATATCTCGTAGTGTGCTGTGTCTGTTTCCGTAGACGCAGGCTGAAAATGGCCATTATTTTGTATCATTTTAAGGTTCGTTGGCTGACTTGAGGTATCAGGATGGCTTACCTGTCTATGGATGTTTTACAGGTGAAGACAGTGGCTCGGGTAACGATGACGAAGATGATGACGAAGACGGCGGCAGTGATGTCGTTGTTGACGAGGGAGATTCAGATGATGATTCAGATGACGACGATGATGACGATGATGTAGAAGTGAATGAAGAGGGCGTTAGCGATGACGAGAGTGACGATGATGACGACGACGATGATGATGACGAAGGAAGTGACGATGATGAAAGTGGTTCTGATGTGGGTTTGGCATACCTGACAAAAGAACTTCCGGTTAGTGAGAGTGATATAATTGTGCTGCACTTCCATATATGGGAATATACACTAACTTTGTTACCATATTTGGGCATTCAAGGGACCTTGGGTTACCGTATTTGGGCATAAACTGTATTTTGTGTTACCATATTTGGGCATATACGCTACCTTATGTTACCATATTTGAGAATATACATTACCTTGTGTCACCATATTTGGGCCTATACAGAACATTTGGTACCATATTTGGGCATGTGTGTACCTTGGACACCATATTTGGTCATATAGCAGCAATAAAATTATACTAAAAATAAAACATCACCAAAGTGAATAATAAATCTGGTAAAAATAACCCATATATGGAAGTACTTCACAGCTTTGTGGATACAGTGAGCAAGAGTGTTGACTGAGTGAACCTTTGTGTGTGTTTTATGGGTACAGTAGGGCGCCCTCTGTAGTCTTATGTCCACAGACTACCAATTCTTGATTTGGGGGGGTTACTGTAATGTACAGGTGGTTGTGTAGCAATAGGTTGATTGTACTGTATTCTCAATTTCCTGTTTGCAGTCTTGAATGGCCTTTTAGTTTTGTAAATTTGTCACCTATTTAGTGTAAAGTTATACAAATGTATGTATTGAGTATAAAAGTTGGTCTTTGAAAACTTTAATTTAGATTTCTTTTATTTGTACTTTGTATATTTATAGGAGGACCAGGAAGAAGAAGATGACTTTAATCCAGATGGTGAAGTTTCAGACGAAGAAGTTGAAGAAGATTCAGGTAAGATATCTAAAATTAAATTGCCACACTACTATGGTAAATAGACTTGGCCTGATGCCAAAAACTAAATATATCTAAAAATAGATTGCCACACTACTATGGTAAATAGACTTGGCCTGATGCCAAGAACTAAATATATCTAAAAATAGATTGCCACACTACTATGGTAAATAGACTTGGCCTGATGCCAAAAACTAAATATATGCTCGGACAACTAAAAGAACAGACTTGTAACAACTGTGGGAATAATGTTGTGATGATGTGAAATGTCATTTGGAGCACACATGGGTAAACCACAAGTCTGTATGTAGGATGTGTATGCGTAAATGTAAATACTGTACTGTAGTTAATTCCATCCACGCAGCTAGACAATAAAGTTTGAAGACAGTGAATCAGTGTTGCAGCCAGAGGGGTTTTGGGGTCATTTGACACATTTTTTGGATCTTACCCACAATTTTGGAAGTGACGGGTCATAGATGACCCACACTAAAATTGTATGCAAATATGCTTAGCAACATGACCACGCCTATAGCAACAGCCAAAGATCGTATATATTGCATAGATAACAACAGGGTTGGATGGGCAACTGCATAATCATACAGCAAATATCTAGCATGGATCAGCATGTGAGTAAATATTTTTAAAGACTGTACAGTTGTGCTGCAACGCCATTGGCACTTTTTTCGATAATGTCCCAAAAAAGTTTATGATGACCCAGAAAAAGGAAAGTCTTGGGACACTGTCCAACTCATTCAAAAAGCTGGCTGCAACACTGGTGAATATATTTCAGCTGGCTCTTTCTCTCTGAAGAGACACTTGAATCAGCCTATAAGCTACCCTGAGAGTTTCAATTCACAAATATGTTAGAGGCAAGATTGATATTTATGGGGAACTTGCAAACCTGCCATGTTGAATGTTGCATCATGGGAAATGTGATAATAAATACTAATCCATTAGTATTATGAACAATATTGTTACATTGTTTGTAACCACAAATGATCAATTCATAGTCACCCTGACCATTGTGGGAGGTTTATTTTATCGGTAACTCCAGATTAGGTAATACAATAACCACAGATAATCCCATCTTTGCGTCTGAGCATGCTCAGTCTGGATTGCAAGTTCCCTATTGAATGTAATACTGCTAAAAGTAATCTCTCTAATTCTGAGTCTTACTGTAAATTATTACAGACGAAGACGATGAGGACACACCCAGAGGACAGAAAAGGAAACGAGATCCAGATGACGAGGGGGGTAGTGATGAAGATGATTAGAATAACCAGTACAAATTTTGCAGATTTTGTTTTTTTGAACTTTTTTTTGACGAAATGTGAAAATTTTTTTCCTATTTGTACAATAGTGACTGATTTTACCTGGAGATTATTACTCTACTAGAATGAATACATATAGGATAATAGGGATTTTGTTCACTATCATGTAAAAAAAAAAAATTGTTGAGCTGTATTTTCGTAGCTACGATTTGTGGGAGGGGGACAATGAGTTGTTTTATTGGACGCAATACAAATATGCTTCTATATCATACGAAGATACACGGAAAGGACTTTTTGTAAGTTGGAACAGTACAGTATAGTATAGTTTGATGCTCTGAGTTTTTCCCATACAGGAGAATAACTGTTGAATTTTTTCAAGAAAACAAAAAAAATGAGCCTGCTTGTCACGATATCAACATTTTCTCAATTTTTTTCTGTTTTTAGAAAATTCCTCAATTTGAGTGCAGCCAGTACATATTTCTCTGAATTGTCAAAAAAAGATTTTGCTCTATATATGGAAATTATGCTAATATTGTATCCATATATGGAAATTATGCTAATGTTGTATCCATATACAGTAGATATATGGGAATTATGCTAATATTGTATCCATATATGGTAAATGTGGAATTATGCTAATGTGTTGTCCATATATGATATTATGCTAATATTGTTTCCATATATTGTTACCTGATAAATTCTATTAGCCATAAAAGGAAGTTACAGTACCATATATGGCAGTCTGCTTCACTGAAACCCAAGTTAGGTTGTTACATATGTATTAAGTGAAATTACTTGGGGTTTTGCAAGTTCATATGGAATTATGTCCGATTTTCAAACCATTTTTTGATGGTTCAGAGTTTATTGGAACCCTTTAGTCAAAAAAAAATAAACCTATTTCTAGAAAATCTCATGCGTTTTTTTTTTTAGGTGTGATAAAATGTCTGTCTGTATTAACAACTTAGATCAAAAACTACAGTGCTGATTCCCTTGGTTTATGGTGGGGACATTACTTTTGGTGCCTAGGTGGGAAATTGTTCAATGCAAAATGGTCACATAACATTTTCAGTGCTTGAAATTAACAATAGTCCTGTGTCCAAAGACTACCAATTCTTGTCATGGGGCTACCATAGTCCCGTGTCCACAGACTACCAATTCTTGTCATGGGGCTACCATAGTCCCATACCCACAGACTACCAATTCTTGTCATGGGGCTACCATAGTCCCATGCCCACAGACTACCAATTCTTGTCATTGGACTACCATAGTCCCATCTCCACAGACTACCAATTCTTGTCATGGGACTACCATAGTCCCATCTCCACAGACTACCAATTCTTGTCATTGGACTACCATAGTCCCGTGCCCACAGACTACCAATTTTTGTCATGGGGCTACCATAGTCCTGTGTCCAAAGACTACCAATTCTTGTCATTGGACTACCATAGTCCCGTGCCCACAGACTACCAATTCTTGTCATGGGGCTACCATAGTCCCATGTCCAAAGACTACCAATTCTTGTCATTGGACTACCATAGTCCCGTGCCCACAGACTACCAATTCTTGTCATGGGGCTACCATAGTCCCATGCCCACAGACTACCAATTCTTGTCATGGGGCTACCATAGTCCCATGCCCACAGACTACCAATTCTTGTCATGGGGCTACCATAGTCCCATACCCACAGACTACCAATTCTTGTCATGGGGCTACCATAGTCCCATACCCACAGACTACCAATTCTTGTCATGGGGCTACCATAGTCCCATGTCCACAGACTACCAATTCTTGTCATGGGGCTACCATAGTCCCATGTCCATAGACTACCAATTCTTGTCATGGGGCTACCATAGTCCCAAGTCCACAGACTACCAATTCTTGTCATGGGGTTACCATAGTCCATGTCCACAGACTACCAATTCTTGTCATGGGGTTACCATAATTTACTGCGGGTAGCCCCCTCAGGCTACCACTGATTATGCATGGTTTCAAGGATGGAAGATTTACAGAAATTATTTCAATAACACATGCATGTATTTCGAATAGAGGAGTACTGTTTTTAGTTCAGGAATATGGGTATCTTGGTCACCATCCTTGGGCTAATTTCTGAAATTGACTGGGCTACCAGTCTCTTAAGCAGGGATGTTTTGGTTTGAGGGAAGGCTCACTGCAACTATCAATCAAAATCAAACATCATTCAAAGTCTGTGAAATGAATGCAAATCTGTAACTGCTCACAACACATACACACACATGGCACCCTCTGTAGGTAAATAGTACTAAAATAATAAGAGTTTCTTGGAATTAATGTGTTTCCATGGTAACATTTCTTAACAAAAATTATACTTGAACATTATTGTTCGCTTGACTATAGGCTAAGACATCTTTGGACTAAATATTGCCATGACAACAAAAGTAGTGACAAAAACAGCATTGTGTAAGAGATGCAGTAAAATGGAATTGGAACAAACGTTTGTTCTTGTGCCTTCATGAGGTAGGACTTAGAAAACTGACCTTGATCTAGTGCGCCCTCACAGGTAGAAATTGGCAATCCACCAATTAGCATAGCTTTGTTCTGGAGCCCTCACAGGTAGAAATGGCCAAAGGCTATCAAATAACTCTTGTTCTGGTGCCCTCCCCAAATTATTACCTATGCTTATAAAATATATGTGCCCGTCACTTGGCAAAAATAGGGAAATGATGCTCTGGAAAGTTTTGGTGTATAAAATAAACAAGATTGGAATAACTGAAATACTGTACAATTGACATGACAAGTGCTGTATCTCGATTTTAGTTACTGATAAACTACCGCTCCTTCCCCCCCCCCCCCAAAAAAAAGAAGAAATAAAAGTGTTGTTGAATAGCTACACCAGAGGCAGTCTGTAAGGCATGTCATGAAAGGGTGCCCTCACACATCCTTCATTACAATCAGTCTAAGGTACACCATGCCATGAAAGGGCGCCCTCACATATCCTTCATTACAATCAGTCTAAGGTACACCATGCCATGAAAGGGCGCCCTCACACATCCTGCATTACAATCAGTCTAAGGTACACCATGCCATGAAAGGGCGCCCTCACACATCCTGCATTACAATCAGTCTAAGGTACACCATGTCATGAAAGGGCGCCCTCACACATCCTGCATTACAATCAGTATGTAAGGTACGCCATGAAAGGGTGCCCTTGCACATCCTGCATTGCAGTCAGTCTAAGGTACACCATGAAGAGCGCCCTCACATCCTGCATTACACAGTCTGTAAGGTACACCATGAAAGAGCGCCCTCACACATCCAGCTTTACACAGTTACAGTCTGTGTAAGGTACACCATGAAAGGGCGCCCTCACACATCCTGAATTACAGTTACAGTCGGTGTAAGGTACACCATGAAAGGGCGCCCTCACACATCCAGCTTTACACAGTTACAGTCGGTGTAAGGTACACCATGAAAGGGCGCCCTCACACATCCAGCGTTACACAGTTACAGTCGGAGTAAGGTACACCATGAAAGGGCGCCCTCACACATCCTGAATTACAGTTACAGTCGGTGTAAGGTACACCATGAAAGAGCGCCCTCACACATCCAGCGTTACACAGTTACAGTCGGAGTAAGGTACACCATGAAAGGGCGCCCTCACACATTCTGAATTACACAGTTACAGTCGGTGTAAGGTACACCATGAAAGGGCGCCCTCACACATCCTGAATTACACAGTTACAGTCGGTGTAAGGTACACCATGAAAGGGCGCCCTCACACATCCTGAATTACACAGTTACAGTCTGTGTAAAGGTACACTATGAAAGGGCGCCCTCACACATCCAGCGTTACACAGTTACAGTCGGAGTAAGGTACACCATGAAAGGGCGCCCTCACACATCCTGAATTACACAGTTACAGTCAGTGTAAGGTACACCATGAAAGGGCGCCCTCACACATCCTGAATTACACAGTTACAGTCTGTGTAAAGGTACACCATGAAATGACGCCCTCACACATCAATCAATGAGAGTGGAATGACAATGTATCCTACACTGAACAATCTGCTACAGTTGAAATAACGGACTACTTGCCCGTTATCTGTTGGATCTTAATATGGAACTTGTAATCCAGACTGAGCATGCTCAGATGCAAAAGGACTATGGGATTGTCTGTAGTCATCACAGAACCTAATCTGGAGTATCAATAGAAACCTATATACAATGAAGTGCACAAGATATTTTTGTGTGAACAGCGCCATCTAGTGGTGTGAATGGTAATGTTAGGATTTGCATATATTAGGTCATGTGAGTAAACTATATAAATCATACCATCAAATTGAAAAAGTAAAGTCAGTTTGTGTCTTTATGCCCCAAGTGCAACATTTACAGACACCACTAGATGGCGCTATTCACCAGAATTGACTATTTCATCGATTTTGTTTTGATACTGGTCTATCGTCATTTCATAAATGTTCAGTTTTATATCTTGTTGATATCATGGATAGTGATTTTGTCAGAATTGTATTTTTGTTTTCAAGATGTGAAAGATCGTCAGTTACTTTATATTAAATCTCAGACCATTAAACAGTTTTCTAGTGGTCTAAGATATAAATAGATGTTTGTTATTCACCGTTATCATATACCATTGCCGAGATCATTCGTTTTTGATGACGTTTAACACAAAATATCGCTTCTGATATTGGACGTTAAACGTCATGATATTCACGTTAAACGTCATCAGAAAAACACGTCGATTCCGAACATAAACAAAATGGTTGGCGCTGAATTTAGATATCGCAAAACTTTAGAAATTTTCAAAACAAGGAAATTTTCGCGAAAATATCCATACCCAAATGACACTATTTACGATCGTACAAAATTACAAATTCATAACAACATGTACTATCATATCACCTCTTCGTTTGTCGTATCACTGTTTGTGCAGTTTTCGTAGGTAGTGCACTCACGCCGTCACGGCGCAGCGATACGACGAACGATAAAAAATTGTGTGGTTCCGATTACGCTCAATTCTAGAATAGGTGGGGTAGGTAGATTTTTTGATATATTTGTGTGTGAGTGTCTAGTTCAGGTAGTTATGTTTTCCGTTGTTTTCCATGTTGGTCTCTGTGTTATTGGTTTCTTCAAATCAGCCATGACAGATTGGAAGAACAGTTTATAAGCTTATTGTCTTGTTAAGTTGATTTCAGTTTACACAGCCTCTATCTCTTGCGAGATTTACACAATTTTCGCGATTTTATTATTTATTTCTCGAAAATGTGTATAAAAAAATAAGAAGAAGAAAAGTCTACGATCGGTAGTGAAAAACTAGGTGGGGTCGGGTAACCGGAACGGGGCTCTAGTAGATTTTGGGGTAAAAAAAAATTGGTACGACCTAAAATGTCCCAAAATCAATTTTGGGGGGCTCTAGTAGATTTTGGGGTAAAAAAAAAATTGGTACGCCCTAAAATGTCCCAAAATCAATTTTGGGGGTGCTAGGAGATTTTGGGGTAAAATAAAAATTTTTACGACCTAAAATGTCCCAAAATCAATTTTGGGGGGCTCTAGTAGATTTTGGGGTAAAATAAAAATTGGTACGCCCTAAAATGTCCCAAAATCAATTTTGGGGGCTCTAGTAGATTTTGGGGTAAAATAAAAATTGGTACGCCCTAAAATGTCCCAAAATCAATTTTGGGGGGTGCTAGGAGATTTTGGGGTAAAAAAAATTTTTTTGCGACCTAAAATGTCCCAAAATCAATTTTGGGGGGTGCTAGGAGATTGGGGGGGGGGGATAGGTTATTTTTAACCCCCTCCTCATTAAAAAAAATTACGCAAATTAAATGGGTAAAAAAATAATGAGAAAATATATTTTTATTTTTATTTGCTGCCTTGCTCTCTCCTCCTCTTTCCCTGTCTCCCTACCTGACTCACTCCTCCCTCTTTCTGTGTCCCTGCCTGTCTATTCTCTCCCTGTCTATGTTTGTCCCTGCCTGTCTATCTACGTACCCTAATCTAACCTAACCTAACCTAACCTAACCTATCTACCTACTCTTACTTTTCCGTGAAACCCTACCTCGCCGCGCCGGGACTCGAACCCGGGACTCGTAGTTCCGTAGAGATCTCACTTGACGACCACGCCACGAGACGAACCGTGCTGGAATAGGCAAAAATGGCGTATATATTCTTAATACCTGATTTATACACGTTATCATGATCAACGGCAACCTGAACTAGCGTGGATGATTTCTCGTTAAAAATATCAACTTTCTTATGCTTGCAGTAATAAAAACGTGTCCATGGTCGAGGCAAATGATATTTTAGAAGATTTATAACAGAAAACACTGACTTTTGAGGAGATTAGGGATAATTTAAGATAAAAGACGAAACACTCCTCGATAGGTCATGACCCTTGGCCCTGTGACGCCAATCACCCGTTACCAAGGTAACAACGTAATAGCTTATAGTTTTTTATCATAAAATGGGGGGTATTAAAGGGGATTTTATGGCAGCAGGCCTCTACCAAACCATATGGCAACTGCAACATCACCATGGGGGGGGGGGGATTATTACTCCCCTCTACATTTCTTGTCAAGACAGGTCTAAAGTGGGGTCTGGGGTTTTCAGTATTGGCCACACACCCCTACAGAACTGGACACGTGTACCCCCTCACTCCCCACAGTAAAATAACTAGGGTGAATGCAAAGTGTCATTTTTAATTCAGTGAAGTGTAGTTGTACAACAAAAAATTACAAAGTGTGATTACAATTTTTGAAAATCATTTTTTGATGGTACAGAGTTTATTGAAACCCTTTATTTAAAAAAAATAAAACTATTTCTAGAAAATCTCATGCGTTGTTTTTAGCACAACCGAATTGATGTTGAGTTGTGCTGTAGGTGTGATCAAATGTCTGTCTGTGTTAATTTAGAGTCAAGAACTGCAAGGCTGATTGCCATGGTTTTTGGTAGGGACATTACTTTTGATATCAAGGTGGGAAATTGTTCAATGCAAAATGGTCGTATAGCGGTGGCGTGACCAGGCTACCAGTCTCTTGTACAGTTGTTTTGGTTTGAGGGAAGACACTATCTCACTGCAACTATCAATCAAAATCAAACACACCATTCAATGTCTGTGAAATGAAATGTTTTAATCGCAAATCTGAAACTGTTCACAACACATAAACACACATGGCACCCTCTGTAGGTAAGTAGTACTAAAATAATACAATTTCTTTGAATTAATGTGTTTCCATGGTAACATATTTCTTTATAAAATTTATACTTAAACATTATTGTTAGCTTAACCATATAATCTACAACATCTTTGGACTAAATATTGCCATGACAACAAAAGTACTGACAAAAACAGCATGGTGTATAAAGAGACACAGTAAAATATAAACTCTTCAATTCATTATCCAGAATCGCATGTTACTACAAACATTTCATTTGAAGTGCATGGAGTAGAATATTAGATGAAGAAAATTGGGTACCAAAGACAAGTTCTGGAATTACAATAACATTTTGTTCTAGCACCTGTACTATGTTGAGCTTAGAATAATGACCTCGATCTAGCGCCCTCACAGGTACAAATTGGTAGGCTACCAATAATTAGCATAGCTTTGTTCTAGCGCCCTCACAGGTAGAAATTACCATATCTTTTGTTCTGGTGCTCTCTGAAGTATTTACCTAATATACATTTAATTGTGCCTCTCACTTGGCAAAAAAGGGTAATGTTTCGGAACTTGCAATCCAGTCTGCATCAGATGCAAAGGACTATGGGATTTTCTAGTCATCACAGTGCCTAATCTGGAGTTATCAATAGAAACCTACAATGATCAAGGGTAACCATGACTACATAATTTGTGGTTACAATGTAACAATGTTTATAATAGTGATTGTTTCATATTATCACATTTCCCATGATGCATCATTCAGGATATTCAGGATGGTGGGTTTGCAAGTACCGTATAAACAAATTGTTTATGCCGATACTAAACTTATTTTTTACATATTCAAGAAAAAGATAATAAAATCGTGAAAATATGTGAAGTCTCGCAAGAAATAGTGGATGTGGAAACTGACATCTACTGCACCGAGGAACAATATTATAGGTAAGTTGTCACATCTAAGTTGTTACATTTAACAAAACACTGCAGCAATAGGGAACTTGCAATCCAGACTGAGCATGCTCAGATGCAGAGGACTATGGGATTATCTGTGGTTAGTATAATACCCAATCTGGAGCTACTAATAACATAAACCTCCCACAATGGTCAGGGTGACTATGAATTGATCATTCGTGGTTGCAAACAATGTAACAATTGTTTACAATACCAATTCATTATTATTTATTATCACATTTCCCATGATGCACCATTCAACATGGCAGGTTTGCAAGTTCCCTATTGAACAATCTCATAACACTTTGCTACAGCAAATATTGCTATAAAAAATTGTGTAACAGTGAACACAAGCTGTAAGATATGTCATGACATACTGCCCTCACAGTCCTCATCTCTCCTATTATGATAGTAGGGGTTGACTGATGTGTGAGGGCGCCCTATCATGGCATACTGCCCTCACAGTCCCCATCTCTCCTATTATGATAGTAGGGCATACCTTACAGACTAAAGTAAACCATTTGTAACAAAGAAACTCTGTTTAGTGAAAATAATTGTGATAAAAAAAACCCTTACATTTTGTTGTTAGACACTGAAAACTTGATTCTGGCAGAGAAAAGGCTAATTCTTACAATTTTTTTGCTTATCCATTGTTTTGTTTCTAGTTCAGTATATTCCAATATGTTATCACTTCCAAGTGCATAAATTAATTAATAATACATAATGTCTAAAAAAACAACGAAAAACTAAAGAAGACAGATTCCTGAATAAAAACTACTGACAAAAATGAGATAGTTTGTTATGTCTTTTCTGAATGTTTTTTTTTTTATCGATTTTGTCTTAAATACAAAACAGAATTCTAAAACTTTGGTTCTTGAAATCTTTCACTCTCATGTCCTCTTACATTCTAATTATTTACTTTTTATTAGATGTTTTAATTAAAGTGGTCATATGGATGAGGATTGGGTATTTATTTTGGATTTTTAATTTATAGAACAATTTTATCGTGAATTCCTACTTGAAAAATCAACTTGAAACAACATATGCCAAGTCCTTGTTTGTAACTCAATAAATTGCAGAAGATTAATAAATGTGTAAAATGTTTATTATCGTACGTACAATAAAAACCATTTTACACATTCTTCAGCTTTTTGCAATTTATTGAGTTACAAACAAGGACTTGGCGTATGTTGTTTCATGTTGATTTTTCAAATAGGAAGCCATGATAAAATTATTTTATAAATTAAAAATCCAAAATAAATACTCAATCCTCATCCATATGGCCACTTTAAGATGACAGCTAAGTTTATTCCACTAATACATGGGGGTTGGTAGGGTGGCTACCTGAATGGGCATACAACTTACATAAAATATAAAATACAACTAAATTACGTGAACACTTCCTTACATGGCTGGACTACCTGCTATCTTAACCCTTTGGAAGAGTCCCCATGATTTCCTATAGGTGGACTATTCCATAGCATATAAAAAGGGGGTATGACCTTGAAATATAAAAACAAAATTGAAAGATTAAAAAGTTCTTCAGACACACTCTACATACAATATGATGTATCATTGTCTATGCAAATCATAGTTTAAATGTTACAAGCAACTGATTGGATGATTGAGATGGAGGCTCATTTGCATATCATGACATCACACAATGTCGTTAATATTCACGACATTAACACAGGCTAAAAAATATTCACAGAACACCAAAGTGGGGCTCATTAGTATTCATAACACCAAAGTGAGGCTCATTAATATGCATGTGATGACAATCTATTATCCTGTACTAGACACTTAATATTCATGTTTGCTCATTAATATTCATGTAACTTACCATACTGAAGCTCATTAATATACATAACACCACAGTGAGGCTCATTAATATTCATGTGACACCAAAGTGAGGCTCATTAATATTCATTTAACACCAAAGTGAGGCTCATTAGTATTCATGTAACATAATAGCAGACATATAGCAGACGTATAACACGTATAACATGAATATGGGATTTGCTTCCGAGAAATATTTGGACTGTTATGACAGCAGGCTTATCAATATTCGTATGATGTCATAGTATCCTAAAACAAAATCTACGCAATCATAGCACTTTTTGTATGTACACATGAAAGACTTGCCAAAAATTCTTCAGAATAAAAACTGGTCACATCATTTCTTTGAAAAATATCTACTTTCATCTATCTAATTCTAAACTCCTAAAATGATATACAAGAAAGTCAAAAATTCATTTTATATGTCAGAGGTTGGCTAAAAGTGGTTGCATTTTTGTAAAAGTATGAGTATTAGCTATAAAAATGTGTACAACATAAAAGAAATTCATTTATTAAACGAACACTTGCCTCTAATGGTTCAACAATTTCTGTGAAACAACCAAACTCAAAAATATGGATAGTGTGGTAACTTGCAATTTGATTAGCTGCATGAAAAAGAGGCTCATTAATATTCATAGCAGAGTGAATTTGATTGGTTGTGTAAGTTCATGAATATTCATAGTTTATAACTGAACAAATTTGATTGGTTAATGAAACTGAGGTTCATGATTATCTTAACTATCTTCATGCATCACAATTTAGGATTATTTTTTAGTCTATATCTAGTTTTTCTTCTTAACAAACTTTTTTCCCTTAATTTTGATGATTAAAACAAAGTGAATTTTTAATAAATGTTCAAATTCAGCCTCATCTGATCAGTGAATATTACCATACTGAAGCTCATTAATATTCATGTTACACCAAAGTGAGGCTCATTAATATTCATGTTACACCAAAGTGAGGCTCATTAACATTCATGTAACACAAATAATCACAGACGAGGGTCAATGCCATAATGTGTTCATCTAATTCTAAAATTCTAAAAAGTACCTTAGTGTACATAGTTTTTGAAAAGTTTTAGTTAGGACTAAAAAAATTGTTCAGTGACCTTAATATTTCCCCTTCCTTACAAAAGAGGGAGATTGTAAAATTGTTCTTGGCAAAGTATCATCAAATTTGTGATTCCAACATTTTCAGGCATTCCAACATAAATTGACTTTTTACATACATTTTTGAATAGTCTGTTGACATGTCATGTTAGGGCGCCCTCATGCATCACCAATGAGAGCGAAACAACACGTATCTTACCATCTACGCTGTAAAATGTATGTTCAGATATGTCATGTCGGCGTACCTTCATGCAACAGCAAACCCCTCTCACCGATAAAGATGGTGTGACATAGGTTAGTCTATATTGTGAACAGTCTGTAGAATACATAGTGTTGGGGCGCCCCCACACATCGACCAAACCCTCTCGCCAATGAGAGTCAAATGACATGACGTAACTCGGCCTATACTTGAATAATCTGCAAGACATTGTGTTGGGGCGCCCTCATGTGGCAGCCACTGGTGAGGGCAAAAGGACATGACATATCTGACAGTCTCCACATTGAATGAAAGGTGACTATAAAGTAGAAAAAATACACATGGCAAGTAAAAAAGCATATATATAACAGTTTACACTAAAGAGTTCATTCTGAATAAATTTGATCTAAAGTAAGGGTGTGCTTACTGTCGTGATTTACTGTCCAGGGCTTGAAATTAACAGTAGTCCTCTACCCACAGACTACCAATTCTTGTCATGGGGCTACCATAATTTGCCCACTCATGCTACCACTGATGCAATGATTTAAAGGATGGAAGATTTACAGACTTTTTTTTCCAAAAGAGGAACTCTGTTTTCAGTTCAGGAATATAGGACTACAGGTCACCATCCTTGGACTACCAATTTCAGAAATTGGTAGCCCACTAGGACTACCAAAGAAAAAAACAGTTAATTTCAAGCTCTGACTGTATTTCTCTCTACAATGTTAATCAAATTATCCTTCCAATACAGAGGTCAAGAAATTAAAATGTGTTAGAATAGACTTGGCTATTTAGCTGTCTTACCCTTACCGTCTGCTTTTTGATAAAACAACACAAATACATTCTATGTTTGTTATCTAGGAAGGAAATAAAGTAAAGATGGCGCCAATATACATTTCTAATAATTACTACTTGATACATATTTACATTACATTTGATACAACTTAGCATTTTGTCCACACTTTTCCAAATATTTCATCCTGTCCGACAAATAATTTTTTGATGACATCTCTCATATTTTGTACTGGGTTCATACACTTTAAAATTTTTCATCACTTTTCTAGGAATACTCGAATCAAATTTGGTCATTTTCCAGAGGGTTGACCAGTGAAATACATTTCATTTGCCAGCATACTTGCTTCTTAATACATTTCTAAAATAATTGACACTTTATGACTGTTATGTCAGTTGTTCAGTCCATCATGTCTCCAGTCGTTTCTAGAAATCGATCTAATTTTCCCAAGACTTCAATTGAGTTTCTTGAAATTCCAGGAGTGTATGAACCCTGTTTGCAATGAAGGATTAGCTATTTATTACTGTTTAGAAGTTGAATTAATTCTAGTAATTTAGAGTGACTGTTATATATGTACACAGACTGTAACAAAGTGACAATGAAACATTTCATTTTTTCTGCCTTTTTTCAACAAAAATCAATTTTGCATGAATCTGAAAGGTTTCATCAAAATTAAATAGAAAGTAGATTTGGAAAGTCAAATGACAAGAAAAGAGTTATACACACTACATGCTTACCTACTTGAACTATGAACTATGACCTAAGGTCAACCTTAGAGTTGTTTGTTTGCAAATTCACTTCTAATAAAATAATTTTTAAATTTCACATTTTTGCGATAAAAACTTCAAACTTACTAATTAATTATCTCATTGCTTTTTAATCGGGCAAATATTTTTATTTCACATGAAGTTGCTCTCAAAAGGCTAAATATGAGAGAAAACTAACTCTAAAAAAGTTTTGCACTACTACTATTATATTATCAATAAAAATGTTAAAGTTTGCTTTTTTTAACGAAATAATACACTTCTTTGTAAAATAATGTAAATTCTGTTAGATTGTTGATAGTAGTGTTAATACATCTAAATTTTTTTATACTAGTATTTATCCGTCAGTATCAAACATTCTTCTGATCGTCAATGCAATTTCTTTGTAAATATTCATATGTCCAGTAAATTTTTTGTGAATGTGAAGATTGTTTATATGCAAATATCTATGAATTTTCTTCTCATTTTGGTTAAATTTTGATACGAAGAAATTTGTATGACCACTTGCTATAAGTCTGATCCAAAATAGTGATGCAAATTACCAAAATGTTGGTACAAACTACAAATTGTAGTCAGTTACTTTTGGCAGGAAAATGTACTGCAGATTGTAGTTGGTTACTTTAGGTGGGAAAACGCAACTGTTGGCTAGCAAAATACATGTACTTACAAAGTTTTGTCTTCATCGTTGTTATTTTGACATCAATTGTCCAACAGTTCATGATTTCTAAAGTATCAAATGTCAAATTTATTCAAAATTTGCTGATGACCTATACAATTTTTGCTTTGTCATTTTTGGCGGGAAAATAAAATAAAATAATATTTTCTTCATTTTAACAGTTTGGAGTCTTTCCTCTTAGTGTCATTATATTTGTGAGCACAGTCTTCTGTATGTTAGCCAAAAAAGAGTTTAAATTCAATTTTTTTTTTTAAATAAATTTTTTAGCAATAAATACTTGAAGAAAAGCAATGTAAATTTAATCTCTATTTTGAGACCATTTCATTTTAAAAGAAATTCTTCAATACACCAGTTCAAAAAGAAAAGAAAATTCATTGAAAATTAGTCAAAAGTTTACAATTTTTGTTCTGTAAATTTGGAGGGAAAAATGTTTGATACCGAAGAGAATTATAGCAGCACATTTATTGCTATCACAATGAATACTAAAACTATCGCACAATGTTCTACTCTGTTTAATCATAAAATCTACTTTCTAGCGTACGACAACAGTGTTGATCATAAAATCTACTTTCTAGCATACGACAACAGCGTTGATCATACAATCTACTTTCTAGCATACGACAACAGTGTTGATCATAAAATCTACTTTCTAGCGTATGACAACAGCGTTGATTATAATATCAAACATACTCATGGCGGTTTTTGAACAAATATCAGTTTGCAGACGACAGGTAAAATTTTTCCGAATAAACATGACTTTTGTTTATTTCATGTTCCTAGTAAGAGTATGCCGACAATATACAGATGCACTTTCAGTTGAAACCAACGTTCACTTTCTAAGCTACTTGAAAACGTCGATCATATTATGTTGAATCCTCAGAAATGTTGGCGATGCGATCATTTGCATATTCAAGACTTCCTTTTTGTGATCAAAACTACAGTACTTTTAGTCGATACTATTTGCTAATATTAAACACTAGCTCACTTGAATTAAACCTTATTTCCTATCAATCTGTCGAACATTTAAACATGTATTAAACTACTATGAATGAAATTTGTTCTTTTGTGAGTTTTTCTGCAACTCTCAAATTGTAAATCTTTGTGAATGATACAAAAACTAGAAAGAAATTATCTTTTTTCTCTGTTTAGAATTCTTCTGCAATCCTAACATCGTAAATTTTAATGCACACATGAAAACTACGAAGATTTTTTTTTATAGATTATTTTTACTTTCCTTCTTTAATATTTTTGTTCTGCGTCTGGCATCTATGCCTGACCTACAACCTGTTTCCTCACCAAAAATTGACAAATTTTATCGTATTTTTTGCAATTTTTTATCTTTTTAAACACAATTTTTGAACCGAAGTATCTAAATTTGTTATTTCTATGGATTTTTACCTTAACCCTGAAAACTTTTGCACATTCCTATTGTTTTCTGACTGATGGACTGCACCACTATAGGAAAATAGGGGTGACAAAAATGGTAGGCAGCATGATGCACAAATTGCAAATCTTCTCGTACGAGTGTGAAACCCATGGGAAAAACATTCCATGGAAGTATGTCTATATGTACTTCATCTCTATATCTGCTAATGTTCTTTCCATGGACTACACACATCAGTGCGTCCTCTAAGCCAATTTTACGTGGCACTGACGCACGCAATTTCTAGTGACGCACCAAAATTTGGTGTTCCCCTATCTCTTACTATGTGGTGAGTGTGCCCTCTAAGCCAATTTTACGTGGCACTGATGCACGCAATGTCTAGTGACACACCAAAATTTGGTGTTCCCCTATCTCTTACTATGTGGTGACTCACAAAAAATGAGTTTTTCTCATTTTGACTCACAACAACAAAATTTAGCTATCACAAGAGGGCGCACTGCTACACACACAGGCAAGTGAAGATTATGCAAAGAGTGAAGGCAGGGGTATAAACAAAATGGCAGGCGTTCTTATACAGAATTGTAGTCTCAGTTACCCAGACTCCCACTGCTGGGGACTATACCACAAGACCACCCAGACGAGTGTCTGGGGACACCCCAACTTGCCACACAGAAACTCTCTCCCAAACAGTGCATGCTGGGGAATTGCACGTCCAACAATGAACAACCCAGGTTATGTCTCAAGCAACTGATACATCTTAATTACAACAAACAGAGCTTGTAACTTTGTAAGGCCATTTTTTTAAGCCTTGAAAGAAACATACCATGTGACTTCTGGTGTGGGCGACTTTGGATTACCTTTCCCCAGACTCTCGTTTGGGTGGTCTAGTAGTAGAGCCTCAAACAGTGGGAGTCTGGGTAACAGAGACTAACAGGATTGTACAAAAACTAACATGGCAGGCATCAAGATCAGATTCACATCTGAATGAGATGAAAGCATTGATAATAGGGGCAGTGACAGTAACAAATCTACAGACAGTGGCGTGGATAGGTCACATTTAATGTGAAAACCACTCCAGGGCATTTTGATAAACTATGGTTACTGGAGTAATTTCATCATATACTTATAATTACCGTTAAAGTCATATTATAAGCCGCATACATATTAAAAGCTGCACCCCTACTTGGAGGTGCTGGCTTTGAGGGTACATCAAACAATTTGTGAATAATAAAAAGTATGTATAATAAGCCGCACCCCTACTTCACAGCTAGCTTCACCTCATATTTGCACCAAAACAATAGTAACGATGCATTCAAATGTAATACTTTTTGTTTAATTTTCAGAAACATCAAATTGACCTTGTACATCAAATTGACCTTGTACCTCTATACGGTATCTTTGCCATATGCAACATCAACTTAATGCTTCTCTGAAATCACAAGTAATTGTAGGTGATGTAAAATCATGAAATGACTCTCCAGAATCCATAATTTATGAAAATGTGTCCATATCCTGGAGTGGCGTTCCCATTTAAATTTCATATATCAATTCATCATATGAAATCTTAAATTGAAAATATTTCCAAGTATTCCGTGAGAATCCTTTGTACAACCAAATATCCAAATATTCTTGAATAAAATTTAAAAAGTGAATGGTGATGACATATCAGTGTTCTGACCAATCAGGTGATGACATACCAGTGTTCTGACCAACCAGGTGATGACATATCAGTGTTCTGACCAATCAGGTGATGACATATCAGTGTTCTGAACAATCAGGTGATGACAAGCTTGGGGAAGGGATGACATATCAGTGTTTTTGCTAAGGGTGGTAAATAGGTAAAATCTATCGGGGTTCCCATGTCATTTTACCTGGGTTCCAAAACAATATTACTATGACTCTACGGGGAAAAACTGCCATTTTGACCCCTTCCTTCCTTTCTGTTACAGGGATTCCCCAACCTTATCAAAAACACTGCATACTGACCAATCAGGTTCTACATAGTTTAACTCTATGAGCTACTGACCAATCAGGTTCTCCATAGTTCAACTCTGTGAGCTATTGACCAATCAGGTTCTACATAGTTTAACTCTATGAGCTATTGACCAATCAGGTTCTACATAGTTTAACCCTATGAGCTATTGTTTCCAAACACTGAAATTATTCTCTATATGTTTGTACAGAGCAAGAATGACTGATGAAAACAAACTCAGCTATGGTAACAGACAGTCAACAAAACACTGTATGTTCATAATGTGCTTATTATTTGCATCAATCTTCACAAATCTTTGTTCTTCCTTGATGTAGTCGATGGTCAAAGCGATCTTCAATCTTTCATCATAGAGGTGTTGTTGTTGTTGTTTTTGGAGGGGGGATAAAGTGATATCACCAAATTTAGATACCTGGATGTCGGCAATTTCACATGCTTGGATGTCCCGTGTTTGCGAATACCATCCAAAATAAGAACTGGTTCGAAGAGTTGTGATTTCACGTATATCAGGGTCAAAGGTCAATGAGAGCACAAAGTAACTTGACTCAATCTCAGCTTATGATTGGGGTGAAAAGTCATAGGTGCAAAATGTTGAGGTCAAAGGTCATGACCGGGTCACTGTCTCAGGTTACTCAACTCGGCTTCCAAGTGTCTGATTCTCATATCCTTACTTGCTACTTCTCCTCGTAGTCGACGTATCTCATCCTGTTGACGTAGGTACGCTTTACGTAGCTGTAACAAAACAAAAACACAGAAAAGATGAAGTTGTTCCTTCGTGTCGGTCTTCATAGTGTCTGTATCTGTGCAGCCCATACAGTCTGCAGATCCATGGGGAAACACAAAAATAACCCTCTCTACTTCAGTGAAGACAACTGCAGAGCCAATCATGAACAAGCAAATGACATCTGCCCCACATACACACTTGCTCTAAAGTGCTAAATAAAAAGAACAGTAACTGCCATAAATAGTAGATTGTGTGACAGGTTTGTTGAGAATTTAAAAAAAAAATCACGTCATTTTAGACCAACTGTCCTGACCAGAAATAATTTTTTTTTTTGCCTTAGTGACACATTTATATTCATTTTTTTGTAATAATTTTGATTGCGGCAGATATTTACAATATATATAACGCCCTTGTTACTGTACAAATAAGACGCCTAGGGTGCATACGAAAGGAATATTGTTGATATAGCGCCCTCACAGTCCTTACCTCGTCCATGTTCATGAGATCTGACTCGGTCTTTCGTATAGATGATTGTTCTGTTGGCTGTTTCGTAGTACCACCAAATTTGGATATAAGAGTGGATCGTGTACGCGACACATACGATCCTGATCCCGCCATGACATCGTTATCACTTGTTGTTGACCTACTAACGGGTGGCGAAGTTTGCAATGTTGGAGACGGTGACCTCCGTAATGAGCTTTCGTCTGGCATCTCGTCTGATTGGCTGATGATTACGGTTTTACGTGTTGCACCTTCCAATACTTGAACTTTTCGGCCATCACCTGCGAAAGCCTCTTGGGAGCGGTTTTCAAAGTCATCACTTTGCGTTCGTTTAATTTCGCGATTTCTACTTTGACGCTGATTCTCAGGTTCAAATGATTGTCTCCTTTCGTGAACGCTTTTTAGCTTCTCGTTCTTGTTTTCGGGACTTTCATCAAATACGCCATCGTCTACTTCACCATCTTCATGAACTTTACGAGGACGTCGAATAAACCGCTCTGGAGATCTTTTCTTTTGTCTTTCAGGTGATGGTTGTTTGTGTATACTTGTCTCTGCACTGACGACCTCGTCTGTTGTCACAGGCTGACTATGCCGCCATTTTGTTCTGCGAAGGTTGTCTGGAGATGTGATTTTGACAGGATCCTCGTTTGCGACAAATTGCGGTACCTGTTCTAGTTGCACCGTATCAGTTTTTTCAGTTACTTCGACTACTTCTTCTCTCGTCACATTTCTCGTAGGTGATACGAGTTCAGGTTCTTCACCCCACAATTTACGACTGCCCTGATACGTCTTGACTTCGGCTAACTGCACTTTTACGAGTTTCGGCTTTTCTTCTCCAAGAAAATTTTGCATATCAGAGACGTCGGTATCGACCCTGTTATCGGTGGTGGGAAATGGTTTTCCATAAAGTGATACATCTTCTTTTTCATCTGACGGTGCTCTTCCGAAACGATTATTTTTTCTTCGCTCTGTTGGTGAAAACTGCCTTCGCTGAAAACGATAGTCGCCGTGATCGTCCGGTGATTGTTTTTGTGTAAACCTTGTATCTGTTCTATCCTCTTTTAGCGAAAACTGTTTACGACGAAATCCGGTATCCACTTTCTCTTCTCGTGGAGATGTCGGCTCATCCGTCGATTTTGAACGATAGAATCCCGCATCGGCCTGGGGTTGTTGCGGTGGCGACCTTACGCTAGTCTGTTCTTTCTTTTCATCTTTCTTTGACGTTTGTCTATAATAACCTGCGTCTATCGCAGGTCTAACTTCGGGAGTTTCGGTGTTCTCTATTCGACCGTTTTCAAGTCCACCTGGACGAAAATCAGCAGCTGATGGGGGCGTGAATACTTTGTTGTTGTCGCGTACGGACATGAGGATTGGGTCGCGATCTATGCCTGATAACCATTCTTTTGCTGATAACGATGGTTCTGGAGAGGGTGTGTCTGGGTAAATATCATCCTGGAACATATCCGACTGAAAGACAAAAAGGAAACAATTTCATGATTATCTTATTAGAAATTTTCCATAATTTACATATTTTCAGATAATGCAAGAATTTGACAATTTTGACGAATGTGGAGTCATGATGGTTGAATAATTAGAGTGACTGGCTTGGAATCTGCAGGTCACTGCCATTTGTTTCTGAATGGCCAAAGTCCTCGGGCAAGATATGAACCACGATTGTGCCTCAGTCAACCCAGCTGTATAATTGGGGACCTGGTAGGATAGAGGTTGCAATGTCGAATGCTTTAATCCTATGCGCTTATACAGGCTTCAATGGAAGTATAAAGGGCCATTATGCTGCCATTGATCTGTATCAGGGTAATAATTGTGAGTGCCTTGAGCTCTCACCAGGAAAGGTGCATTATAAAGTTGGATTATTATTATCATTACAAAGGTGATGAACAAGTTCAAATTACAAACCTTTCTTGGTACAATCATTCCTACAGGTTCCACTATTCCAGCTACAGAATGAAGTTTGAAAAACCTCATGATTTCACAGCGGCTAAAATCTAGTCCCCGTTTTGGCATTGAGCCAAGACCACGTTGTGGTGACGCTGACTTGTACTCCGAGAGATAGTGAAATCCTGTACCATCAGAAACTATTTCATAGTATCGTATATTGCCATCACCCTAAAAGGAACATCAAAGACAATTGACAGCATTAATGCAAGCACTTATATATTTTATTTTATTTTTCATTTATTTATTTATTTCATAAACGACAATCCATCCATTATTTGGGTTTTCATTGCAAAATATAACAAACACATATTTAAAATACAAATAAACGTGACAGATACCAAAAATTATGCAACAATATTGAACACTGAGAGGAGTGGGAGAATGCAGAAGGTATTAGATTGATGAACTATTTACAACGATGGATGCCCTATATCTGAAGGATTGGAAGTAGGCTTTGGGAATGTGGAATTTGGTTCTTGTGTTGTATTGACGAAAACGGTATCAATGGTTGTTATTAGTTCAGAAAGGTATGATGGTACTTTGTTAGTAACACAATTTTTGACAAGCACTTATTTTGTGAAAGTCTATTTTTATTGAGCCAAGGCTACATTACAATTCTACTGACTAGTATTCAGAAGGAAAAGAGTCCTGATGTGTTTGAAACTATTTCCTAGTATTACGTCACATATAAACCAAGCTGCACCCATTCAAACAGAAAATACAGAATCAATATCCTGATTGTTTCTCTCTCTCTCTCTCTCTCTCTCTCTCTCTCTCTCTCTCTCTCTCTCTCTCTCAACCATGTGTGTCTACACACATTGTGCAGGTATAATCATCATATACTCAAAATATTTTACTTCATTTCCTCTAAAAAAAAATACTAGTGACCTAAGGGGTTTGTCACCACTAGTCTTCTAGTCACAAGCCCCCTTAGGTCACTTGTATTTTATAGTATATCTCAATATATCTCGCCTTGCCAACTAGAAACATTATTGCGAGCTGTATGTACAAACACAAATACATTTTGTACTGATAGAGGGCGCACTCACAGTAAATACAAATAAATCTCACCTTGCCAGCTAAGAACATGACATTGTTATCGCTGTCAAAGTACGGTAATAGAGTACCGGATCCAGAGTCTATGTTGTCGATTCGTTCTGGTTTGGATAAATCCGCCTGGAAATAGGAACACAAATAAAAATCTGAAAATTGATTAAAATAAGGGGGAAATACTAGAGGCAAGTCTACATTTTGGAAATTGTCAAAATAGTTTTCAGGAAATCCTGTACACTGGCAAGATTTGTGTGAATATCAGAGAGAATCGGTCATATTCCAGTCACTTTCTTTGCATTGCCACAAGAGGGTGCCCCATGAAGAAACATGAAGGCTACGATGGCATGACATGGTAGGGCATCCAAAGTACATAAAGAAGTCAGCAA
>NC_135567.1:19142805-19175305 GCF_964340395.1 Glandiceps talaboti | reverse complement strand
TGTTTTTGATTTTGTTCTTCCAGATGATTGCCGCCCTCTCACATGATTACCAGGAACAACAAAATCACACACAAGCCGCATGAAAAGAATAGTAAATAAAGAAATCGCATCGCTCTCATCACATCAGATTTTAATCAGATTGGGTAGCATACACAGAACAAGATACATAGCAGGATTATGTTAGTGACTTTTCATTAACAACAAGAAATGCACTGATGGAGATTTTAGGTATTATAATATAGTAATACAAAATTCAGAAACGTCAAATTAATTCATTTATATTGATATACATGTATACATTTGTGTTTTCAGTTATTCAATTATTTTCAGTTATTTTCACAGTTATTTTCAGTTATTTTCAAAATTAATTCCAGTTACTTCAGTTATTTCTAGATTATTTCCAGCGTTATTTCAGAGTTATTTCCATAGTTACCGTCAGCATTATTTCAAGTTATTTTCAGTTATTTCCAGAGTTTATTTTCAGTTACTTTCATAGATATTTCAGTTATTTTCAGTCATTTCAGAGTTACGTTCAAAGTCACTCACCGTGGTATCCTCTGAACACGATGCAATAACGTTATCGTCGAAAGGATCCCATTTGATATCCAACACAGCACCTCTGTGACCTGTGACCTTTGGCATATTGACCTCAATACGACCCATCTACAAGAAACAAAACAGATGAACGAAATAAGTATCACTATCAAAATATTTACCAAAAGCAATCCATGAGTCATTTTATTAAATAACAACAATGGTATGCAGCATATCAGAATATATTAAAACTCATTTATCAGACTGACCTATCAATATATAGTATCCATACATGTAATAAAGCTACTGGTGGGTTACAGTGCAATCACATTTTTTCTGAAGAATATAGTTACATCTAGATAATTGTATTCAATTATCATACTGTAAGTGATTTGAGAGAGAGAGAGAGAGAGAGAGAGAGAGAGAGAGAGAGAGAGAGAGAGAGAGAGAGAGAGAGAGAGAGAGAGAGAGAGAGAGAGAGAGAGAGAGAGATATATAAGTTGAATAGTTCTGAAATGTTTGGCAGTACACGAAAAGACAGGTGGGTTTTTTCTTTTAATTTATTTAGTCAGGTTGCTGAATAATTAATGAAGGCCATATTTCAATATAAGAGTTTCTCTCTCATATACATACTTAACTATAAATAGTCAGTTTTCAAAACTTTTGATAAAAATTTCTTGCATTTTTTTAGTCATCCAAATCTCTCATGATACGACATCATGAACTGTGTTTATACGGTACACTGTAGCACAATTGTAGTTAGATGTTGAGTTGTGATTCAAATCAGGATGTTTTCCATTTTTTCATATGCATAATCTCACCAAAAATAAGAAATACAATTTTCAGTTTTCGAAATATATCATAAATTTCTGCAGAACTCATGACATATGGCTGTATTGAATTGTATCTAAACTGTAGAAAATGTGTTAACAAGTTTTTGTTTTTTTTGTCAAAACAGGAAAGGTTTCCTTTCTTTGACAGGTAAGGACATCACAAACACACACATTTTCATGACAAATCACAAATAAAATTTTCACTTTTCAAAAAAATTTGAAAAATTTATAAAATTCTCCACAAGTCTTGAAACATGGCTGTCTTGCACTGTGTTTAAACTGTAGAAATGGTGCTATCAAGTTGTTCTTAGTTATAACAGGAACTGTTTTTCTTTCTTTGACAGGTAAGGTCATCACATACATATATTGTCACCAAATATCACAAATAAAATTTTCGCTTTTCAAAAAAATTTGAAAAAATCTATAAAGTTTTCCACAAGTCTTGAAACATGGCTGTTTTGCATTTAAACTGTAGAAATGGTGCTAACAGGTTGCTGTTTAGTTGTAACAGGAACTGTTTTCCTTTCTCTGACAGGTAAGGTCATTTATGGCTTCCCTCTACTTCACATCAAGGTTGTTAGTATTCATGTCATGTATGCTACGTAACCTTCTATAACATCCAGACAGTGAAGTGTTTTTTTTATTTTTTGTGGATTTTTTGACTAAAATTATCAATTTCGGTTTAAAAACTTTGCACTTGATTTAAGAATTACATTACACATTTATTTTGTCAAAAATGAAATGTGAAAAACACAAAAAGTTTCCAAAATTTGCAAATATTTGTTCAGAAATTTTGGCGGGAAAATGGGTAAATATAGGCTGCCGTGTTTAGGGATTGGCCTTCTAAGTGTTGACATCTCAATGGTTATTTACAGACCAGTGGGTTAAAGGTTGGATCACAAAGGATAATGTTTTTAGTGAATTTTACTCGATTATTGATGTCTACTATTTAAATATGGGTGTAGTCTGCAAAATTTTATATTAAGAAAGTACAGGTTTCATTATTGGTGGGACGTGTGGATGATGAGGTAAATTTACAACATTTTGCATCCTAAATAAAATCTAGGTGTTCAAAAACAGTTGTCTGGCAGAGTGACATGTATAGAAAAAGTTGGGTCTGAAAATAGACCAATTCAATCCAATAAGCTAACATATTGTGTCAGGGCTCAAAGTAGTCTTGTGTCCACAAACTACCAATATATTCTTGTCATGGGGCAGCCATAATTTGCAGCTGGTAGCCCACTCAGGCTATCATGGATTATGTAATGATTTAAAGGATGAAAGGTTTGAAGATTAACGAACATTAACTCTTTCATGACTGGAGACGAGTTTTAAATAATTTTGGGACCCAATTTATGTGAACATTTTCATAGTTATAATAATATTACTTCATTACAAAATAACATTTCTTTAATTCCAGTCTAAAATGAAGTTGATATATGCCAAAAACTTACATAAAAACAAGAATTTTGTTCAATAATTTTGGCGGCAAAGTTGTCATTACTGAATGGGTTAAAGTATTTTAATAACACACACTTCCAGTTCAATAGTCTCAGAGGAAATCTGTTTTCAGTTCAGGAATGAGATTATAGGTCACAATCCTTGGGCTACCACTTTCTGAAATTGGTATGGTAGTCCACTAGGAGTACCAAAGAAAAAAGTTAATTTCAAGCCTTGTGTGTGAATGTGGGATTTACAAATTGGGTTTTAATTTAGCCTGGACCTGAAACATTCAAATTTTCAATAATACTACATCTATGTGAAATATTTTTAATATTGTGAAAAAAACCAGCTGTGATAATTAAACATAATTTAGATGCTAACCTAACTGGTATGTTAAAATGAAAATTCATCTGTGTTGTTGGTAAACTATATAGGATTGAATTGAACTTTTGTTCTAAACACGAACTTGAACATTGGACCTGAAATTTTCAACAGTACAATTATTGTCTTTGTCAACAGATTGAACCCACACTAGTATGTACATAGGTCCTTCTAATCAGTAATGCCACTTAATTTATCAAATCATAAATTCTTGAGTGACCTAAACTATATACTTGTCAGCTCCATACACTGACCAACAAATTTGTCAAAATATCAATTTAATTCTGTCATTTTTATCAAAACTTGTGTCATTTTTAGGAAATATTTTGGTAACAATTCATAAAGACGGCAATTTTCTATGAATTCAGTCTAAAATTATTGTAAAATTTCACGGAAATTTAGAAAATATATGAATTTGTTTAGGATTTTATATTGTGAATTGTTGTCGTCAATTTAACTGACACCTAAGGATTATTTTAAGTCTAAGCAACTATAATTTTGACATAATTAGTAAAAATATCTATAAATCTGTTTACCCAAAATAATACTTTCATGATTTGAGTAAAAAATTATGAAATTTTTTTGAAAATAATAATTTTTTTTTATGCTCATGATGGGGTATGTACAGGAATGGATTGACCTACATGCAACTGTTTATCTCTGACAATTATGATGTAACTTGGTTCAAGCACCAAATACTGATTTATTGAAATGTAGAAGAGTTTTCTAGTCATTTATTTATTATACTTTAGTTATCAAAATTGATAATTTGTTGGAGATCCTACTAAAAGATGATTATAACAGAATAAAATAGTGTTTAGAAAACTTGTCAAATTTTGTCTTACTTTTATCTGGTCAGTGTTTGAAAACCCCACCAAAATTATCGTATACACAATGAAATTTTTCAGATTTATTAAAATTAGTGAAATATATGCTGACCTTTCACTCTATGCAAAACATAGATCATGTAGATGTGTGAGAAATAGGTTATCAGCTGATAAGGTCATGACCTTTCTGATCAGTCATCCAAATATGGTATGATCTCTGTCTATAAATGGTTATCATCCAAATAAGGTCATGACCTGTGATCAGTGACCCAAATATGGTATGATCTGTTTATATATGGGTTATCACCCAAATAAGGTCATGACTCCTCCCTTTTGCCTTTGCTTTCAACTGTCAATCACTTGGCCTTACTGAAAAGGTCATGACCTTTATAAGAAATCATGTTTATTTGATGTGAATGAAGCTAGGAAAGAGTTGGTGTCCGAGGTGGATAAGTCAGAAATATCTCTTAATGTGATAATAAACATTTTTTATCTGTCTATCTTGGGGAAAATCTTTATCAGCTTGTCTCCTGCGATGAATGAGTATTAAAACTCATTTATGTTGACCAGTAAAAATACATATCTTGTAAGTTGTACCCAAGTGTAAAAGAATTGGCCATAAATTTAAGTCGTATTTCATGCTTGGTTAGTTTGAAATATCATAAAATGAATGAACCAACCCTTTGACAGGGCTCGAAATTAACAGGAGTCCCATGCCACAGACTACCAATTCTTGTCATGGGACTACCATAATTTGCAGCTGGTAGCCCCAAGTCCCCAGACTACCAATTCTTCTCATTGGGCTACCATAATTTGCAGTTGCTAGTCCCATGTCCCCAGACTACCAATTTTTGTCATGGGGCTACCATAATTTACAGCTGGTAGCCCACTCAGGCAACCACTGATTATGTGATGAGGATGGAAGATTTATGGACATGAAAGTATTTTAATAATACACATATTTCCAATAGAGGAAATCTGTTTTCAGTTCAGGAATATCTGACTACAGGTCACAATCCTTGGGTTACCAATTTCTGAAACTGGTAACCCACTAGGACTACTAAAGAAAAAAGTTAATTTCAAACTCTGTTTGAGTAATGGTGAAGTGACATGGCATATCTCACTATGTGTAAGTTTAAAATGTAAGATATCATAGTCGTAACCATAAAATAAATGAGTCAATAATAAATGTAATATGATATTAATAAGATAATACATGGACTATAAAATCGATTGCTTTTTATGAACTGTGTTCTCAGTCAGTTTTATATTGTTTTTTTAAACAGGTAAATGATATGAAAACAAAATATCCGTGTGCCCTCTAAGCCAATTTGATGTGCCACTGGCGTCTGACGCAAACACTTTCAAGTGACACACCAAAATTTAGTGTTCCCCTATCTCTTACTATGTGGTGAGTGTGCCCTCTAAGCCAATTTGATGTGCCACTGACGTCTGACGCAAACACTTTCAAGTGACACACCAAAATTTAGTGTTCCCCTATCTCTTACTATGTGGTCAGTGTGCCCTCTAAGCCAATTTGATGTGCCACTGACGTCTGACACAAACACTTTCAAGTGACACACCAAAATTTAGTGTTCCCCTATCTCTTATTATGTGGTGAGTGTGCCCTCTAAGCCAATTTGATGTGCCACTGACGTCTGACGCACAAACTTTCAAATGACGCACCAAAATTTGATGTTCCTCTATGACAGAACCCCACAGCCTCACCTCAAATTCAGAAAAGGACAAACGTCATTGCGTAATGATTTGGGCTACACAACATTACCTGGTAACCATTTGACACAGTATATCCCTTTAATGCTTCATAATTGCATACTTTGTTCAGCCAAGGAAAATATGAGTGACCTAAGGGGTCTTTGTCACTACAGGTCGCTAGATGAATAGTGACAACCCTTAGGTCATGAGTAATTTCCAGCTGAATGAAGAAAAATATTGGAGAATAACATAATTATACCAGTGCCAGTAATACCAAAGATAAATCGAGGAAAGTAATCGCAATTTGAATGTTTTGACTCATATTTCAAACACAGCAGAACCAGTGACATAGACACATGTCGTCTTGAAATAGAGGCGTGTTGTCATGACGTAGAATGACCAGACTATATATTCCATATTTATGGTTTATGCATGGTATAGTGCCCTGTAAACCACAGTTTTGTACATTAACACAATGTACCAGTCTGGTAATTAGTGAAAGTCAGTCTTTGAAAACTAGGTGAAGACTGTGAGATTGCAGAACTTCAGCTGAAAACTGCCTAGGTTTGCAGTATACTATCTTGCATAACTACTACAGTAGTATTAGTGCTGGTATTTTCAACTCAAATACTGCAGACTTTTTCTATTTTTGGAGATTTATATGTAGAATAGCTTCGCATCGCCCCATGAGATGGGGTTCATAAAATATTACTAAAAAAATATTATGGGCTATAATACATCTTTGACTAAGTCAATATATATACAGGCCTGGGGGTGTATTTACTGAAGTTACAGATGACTGGATACAGGTGGTAGTAGGGGGAGGGGAAGGGGGAGGGGGAAGGGGGAAGGGGGAGGGGGAAGGGGGAAGGGGGAGGGGGAAGTCAAAACTATGCAGATATAACAGCTTTTAGCTAGACTAAGGTTTAGAATCCAGGGGGAAAAAACTTAGGGTTTTTGGTAGATAAATTACCATTACCCTTCAAAAACACAGGTAGGCTTAAATCAGATTTTTGCAATAGGTGTGGGAACCCCTGGTAACAGAAAGGGGTAAATCTATATTCAATAAAGCTTGCATACTTTCCTATACATGCAGTGTTTTTGTTAAGGTGAGGGAACTCGATAACAGGAATAGGTAAATCTGATAAAACTGGCATTGTTTCCTATACATTCAGTTTTTTTTGCTGAGATGTGGAACCCCGATAACAAGAATAGGTAAATCTAATAAAAACTGGCATCGTTTCCTATACATTATTCCATAATTTAGGTGGGGAATTCTGGTCAAATGACTGAGGAACTCACTTGTTAATTTGTTCTGCATTTTTTTGTCTCAGAGTACATGTAGTCTCTGTTTAGTGGATTATTTTCGGAATCATATTAATTTTTTTTTACAAGACATTTGTAAACGATAAAAAGCAAAAACTACAAATTCATTTCAGCAAAACAACATATTTTACCTTTAAACAAAGCTTTCACAAAATTGATTTCCCCTGACAAAGATAATTATATTGTCAAAAAAACATTGGAGATTGTGAATTTCATGACAAAATGGCAGACATTTGTAAACAGTAAAATGCAATAGCTACAAATTCGTTTCAGCAGAATTTGTTTTATCTTTAGACAAAACTTTCACAAAATTGATTCCAAAAGAAAACCACAAAGATATTTATATTGTCAAAAAAAAATTGGAGACTGAATATTTTGACAAAATGGATACTGAATTTTCAATTTCTTATTCTAGGCACAGAGTAGTCTGAATGACTCACACATTATCTATATTAAGTACACCGAGGCAGTAGACTTGCTGAAAGTCTACATACGGACTTGTTTCACCCTTTTATTTGATTCACACATCTCCTAGTCTAGTTCCTATACAGTATCATTACAATTTACAACTCCACTCACAGTCTAGTTCCTATCATTACCATTTACACCTCCACTCACAGTCTAGTTCCTATACAGTATAGTTACCATTTACACCTCCACTCACATAGTCTAGTTCCTATACAGTATCATTACCATTTATACCTCCACTCACATAGTCTAGTTCCTATACAGTATCATTACCATTTATACCTCCACTCACATAGTCTAGTTCCTATACAGTATCGTCACCATTTACACCTCCACTCACATAGTCTAGTTCCTATACAGTATCGTTACCATTTATACCTCCACTCACATAGTCTAGTTCCTATACAGTATCATTACCATTTATACCTCCACTCACAGTCTAGTTCCTATACAGTATCATTACCATTTATACCTCCACTCACATAGTCTAGTTCCTATACAGTATCATTACCATTTATACCTCCACTCACATAGTCTAGTTCCTATACAGTATCATTACCATTTATACCTCCACTCACAGTCTAGTTCCTATACAGTATCGTTACCATTTATACCTCCACTCACATAGTCTAGTTCCTATACAGTATCGTTACCATTTACACTTCCACTCACTAGTCTAGTTCCTATACAGTATCGTTACCATTTATACCTTCACTCACAGTCTAGTTCCTATACAGTATCGTTACAATTTATACCTTCCCTCACAGTCTAGTTCCTATACAGTATCGTTACCATTTACACTTCCACTCACTAGTCTAGTTCCTATACAGTATCGTTACCATTTATACATCCACACTAGTTCCTATACAGTATCATTACCATATATACACCTCCACTCACACATGGCAAGACAAGTAATTATATTAGATTTGGATAACATACCCTCTATACTAAGGTAGATAATGAGAATCGGTTCCTTTGTATCATTTCTACAATGCCGTACATTTTACTGATTCTTTGGAACAAAGTAATTTATTCAGAGAATAAACATTATTTGTTACCAATCTGGATAGATTTTTCCACTAGGACGGCCGTACTTAATTTTTTCTCATGATCTGACTGACCCTATAATAAATCGTCAATCTGGAGATATCATTTTTAAAATTGACGCACTCGATGGCGAGACATGCCTTAAAGAAGACATACTCCCCGACTGGGGGGAGGGGGAGGGGGAGGGGAGGAGGGGGGAAGACGGCAGTAAGGCTTTGAATTACTTGGTATGTTAATCTCAGGTTAGGGCAAGGTTTGTTTGTTTAGTACCAGATAAAAGAGAGGGGTGGGGGAGACTGTGGTAGATCTTTGAATTAGTTTCACTCAGCCAGGTGAGGGCAAAGTTTGTTTGTTTACTACTAGATAAAAGGGAGGGCTGGGGGAGACTGTGGTAGGTGTTTGAATTAGTTTCACCCAGCCAGGTGAAGGCAAGGTTTGCTTGTTTGCTACCAGATATTACCAGGGAGACTGTTTTAGATTTTGTAGTAACACAACTATTTACGAGTACTGAATCTACATCCTAGTAGATAAATAGTATTAATGGAATGTAGTACATAAACTAATTGTCTGATCACTGGGTTATGATAACAATGGCATAGATCAGCTCAGAGGTCAAAGGTCAAATCCTGAACTGGTACTATATACTATTCATGGCTTCCATGTCCAGAGACTACCCATTATTACATATGGTACCAGAGATTACTTGCACTGGTGTGTGTGCATACTACTGGTATTTTCACTGCAGAGCAAAATACATATGTACCAGAGATGGTGTGTGCATACTAGTGGTATTATAACATATGTACCAGAGATTACTTACACTGGTGTGTGTGTCCATACTAGTGGTATTATTACATATGTACCAGAGATTACTTGTACTGGTGTGTGTGTGCATACTAGTGGTATTTTCACTGCAGGGCAATACATATGTACCAGAGATGGTGTGTGTGCATACTACTGGTATTATTACAAATGTACCTGAGATTACCAGTGATTACTTGCACTGGTGTGTGTGCATACTAGCGGTATTATTAAAATGTACCAGAGATTACTTGTACTGGTGTGTGTGCATACTAGTGGTATTTGCACTCCAGTGCCAACTGGGCTGCCATCTTTATGAAGTTTGATAAAATAAATAAATAAATTTAGAGTACAAAAAATGCACACACTTGAAAGTTTTGTAAACATCATATTTTGAATGGGGAATAGGGGTCCCTTGTTTTCAAGTCACGAATACCTGTATACACTCGCCCCAACCCCTCTATATGGCAGTGCTCATCAATATTAAAACTAGGTCAAAGGTCAATACCTGTATAGAACCATATGTACACTATTAGTCACTACCATTCAGTTACAAATTTCACAAAGTTGTAGTCTACTGGGACGATGAAAGGAAAGATTTTCAATATGTGGATGCATATTTTATGCATTAGAATTATATGACTTCAAGAAAATGACAGGGGGGGGGGGGGGCTACTCCCCCTCTTTGATTATATGTATACGTGCTGGCTTTGGGGTGCATTTTCTAGCTCCTTTGTCTAAAATGGGGTCTGTTTTTTTCCGAGCTGAAGAGTCTAAAACGGAGTTCACTTTACATTATTTTCAATTTTACTTGGTCTAAAATGTGGTCCACGGTCCTTTACCAAATCATAACTGCCATTAATTGTCCCAAAATGTTGCCTCCTAAGGAAAATGTATTTAGGTCTAAACTTTCATCTTTTACAAAACTAGTGTAATGATCTAAAATGGGGTTTTCATTTTTGATCAAAGTGGGTCTAAAGTGGGGCATGGGGTTTCCAGCCCTGGCCATACATACACCCCTACCAGAGCTCCCACTGGTACCGCCCCCAGGAAACCATTATGGTCTATAGTTAGCTACACTCTCCATGATGAATGGTCACCATTATATCCATTATAACTACTGGTGAATGCACCTAGATGGACAATTGCACATGTAAATGAGTACTTCCTGTAGTTTAAGAATAAATACCATAGTTCATTAGTTCAGGATAGCTACATTGCTATATTATGGTGGGTTAAAATGTCATGGTTAAAACAGGTTTATACAATTGCTACATTGTACTGAATATTGAGACAATGTGATACACAATTGCTACATCAATTGTATTAATATTTAGACAATGCTGTAGACACTTGCTACATTGTACTAAATATTGAGACAATGTGACAGGCAATTGCTACATTGTACTAAATATTGAGACAATGTTAGGAAATTGCTATAATATTGTACTATATATTAATACAATCTTATAGATAATTGCTACATTTTAAAATATTAGTACAATGTGATAGACAATTGCTACATTGTATCAAATATTAGGACAGTGTAACAGACAACTGCTACATTGTACTGAATGTAGACATGGCTATCTGACCAACCAACATACAGACTTGACAGTAGAGACCAGAGACTTGGCTATCTGACCTAACATACTGACTTGACAGTATCGCCCAGAGATATGGCTATTAAACTGACTTGACAATATAGCCCATAGACTTGGCTATCTGACTTTTCATACTGACTTGACAGTCAGAGACTTGGCTATCTGACATGACATTCTGGCTTGATAGTATAGCCCAGAGACTTGGCTATCTGACTTCAGAGACTTGGCTATCTGACTGGACATTCTGGCTTGACAGTTCAGGTGAACGACATATTCAAGCCAAATAGCAAAGTGTCAGGGCTAAGCTTGAGATCACATGGAACATATCGTCGATCTCCCTGAACTAGGTACATGTATTGATGTAATGTACTGCTGAACTCTTCCATAGTTTAAGTACACCCTCTTCACAAAATAAAATCATATTTCAACATTTAATGAGTACATGATACCATACAGACATTATCACAGAGCCTCTTAGGGTTTTTAGATCAGAATATTAATCACAGGGTATATTCCCCTTTTGCCTCAAAAAAACAACAACTGTTTAAAATCCTGTTTTTCCAACTTGTAGTGTTTGTATACATGTACATGTCAACAAATATCCTCCGAGTAGTTGTTTTGTACTTGTAAATGCTCTCGTGAAAATCCTACACTGAAAACTGAATTGTATCAAATTTTAAAATGGGTAATATAACATCTAAAATTTACAAAAATAATAAACAAACCTCTGAAAAAAAAGACATCTGTCTCATATTTTAATGTTATATAATATTTGAATATAATACAAATTTGTCATATTTGATAAGTTTGCAACATATGGTGCATATTTAGATACATGGAATATATTTACATCCTATTGTAATATAATTTGATACAATGTTATACACTGTATCAAGTTTAATGTTTTGCCAATATCTGTATACATTGTAACACATGGAATACATTTTACACCCTATTGGAACATAATTTGACACTGTGTTATACATTGTACACTGTATCAAGTTTAATATGTTGCCAATATTTGGATACATTGTAACACATTTTAACACTGAAAAATTGATACAATGTTATACACTCAGTGACTGTATCAAGTTTAATATTATATAGTGAATATTTTGATACTTTGTAACACATTTTACACCCTACTTGTGATAATTTGATACAATGTTATACATAGTATCAAGTTTAGGATAGGGTAGATATCTGGATACTAAATGTAATACATTTTTACACCTAATTCTTATAATTTGACAATGTTATACAATTTATTGATTTATTCATCTCATTTTCATGGACGGTCAATATTTTGACAAAAGTTTCCCACTAATTTACATAATTTGACATGTTATACATTGCATCAAGTTTAGTATATGGTCAATATATTCATACATGTAACACATTTTTACTGTGACATAATTGGATACAATTTTGTACACTAATATCAATGTTGTAAATATTTGTATACTCTGTGACAAGTTTACTACTAACTTAAACAATTTGACAAATTATTATCAATTGCATATAGTATATATGGTAAATATTTTGACACATTTTACTTCTAATTTATAATGATTGATACATTGTAACACATTCTACATTTTAACACAAACATATTTGACACAATGTTATACAAGGTATCAAGTTTAGTATATGGTCAATATTTTGATACATTGTAACACATTTTACCTGTAATTCATAATAATTGATACATTGTGACACATTCTACATTTTAACAAACATATTTAATACAATGTTAATTGTTATACAAGGTATCAAGTTTAGTATATGGTCAATATATTGATATATTGTAACACATTTTACCTCTAATTCATAATAATTGATACATTGTAACACATTCTACATTTTAACACAGACATATTTGACACAATGTTATACAAGGTATAAAGTTTAGTATGAGTGGTGGGTCTGGGACCTCCTACTACACCAAACCCTTGGGAGAAGACCCAGGAAGTACTGATGAATTGATGACTCAATATTAAATTACAGAAAGACATGTAATCCTTACTGTTATTAATCACATTTATCACTGTGAGGTCAAATCAAAGGTCAAAGGTCATGACCTTTCATGTACCATGAGGTGTTATGTATGTATGTCATGTTTTGTATTTCTTATTTCATTAACATTTAAAATATGAGGTGGTTATTTTGAGCATGGCTAGTCTTAGTTTCAAGTAGTTCATTCTGCGAGTAATATATCAGCTGATTAAAAATTTGATGGAAAATTTAATAAAAATCTTATTTATGAGTGCATGTCTTTTGCAACAATTATATCGATATCATATATATACTATATCATATCGTGATGTGATGTGACGTGATGTGATGTGATGTGATGTGGTGTGGTGTGATGTGATGTGATGTGATGTGATGTGATGTGATGTGATGTGTGGTGTGGTGTGATGTGGTGTGGTGTGGTGTGGTGTGGTGGGGTGTGATGTGTTCTGTTCTGTTGTGATGTGATGTGATGTGATGTGGTGCAGTGTAATGTGATGTGATAATTAACATGACATGTAATTACATGACATCACTAATGGGTGCACTGTTCTCTTTCAAGTTTTGTCAGTGTGCTCTCTCTCTTTCTAGGTGGAAAGTGATGTGATGTGATGTCGTGTGGTGTGGTGTGGTGTGGTGTGATGTGATGTCGTGTGGTGTGGTGTGGTCGGTTATGATATGGTGTGCTGTGGTGGTGGAGTGAGTTGATGTGGTGTGGTGTGGTAGTGCAGTTTAGTGTGTTATAGTGCAGTGTAGTGCAATGCGATATGGTGGGTGTGGTGTGATGCGATGTGGTGTGGTAGTGCAGTTTAGTGTGTTATAGTGCAGTGTAGTGCAATGCGATATGGTGGGTGTGGTGTGATGCGATGTGGTGTGGTGTGGTAGTGCAGTTTAATGTGTTATAGTGCAGTGTAGTGCAATGCGATATGGTGGGTGTGGTGTGATGTGATGTGGTGTGGTGTGGTAGTGCAGTTTAGTGTGTTATAGTGCAGTGTAGTGCAATGCGATATGGTGGGTGTGGTGTGATGCGATGTGGTGTGGTATTGTATGGTGTGGTATTGTATTGTATTGTGTGGTGTGGTGTAGTGTGGTGTGGTGTGATGCGATGTGGTGTTGTATGGTATAGTTCAGTAACGATATTGTAATTTGTATGGTGTGGTATAATGCAACATGGTGTGGTGTGGTGTGGTGTGGTGTGGTGTGGTGTGGTGTGTTGTGACGTGGTGTGATACAATGCAATGCAAAGTAATATTGCTGGTAAAATGGTTTGGTTTCACAAACATTCAAATACACACAGGTGATAGGTTACACTACGGTTACAATATCTTACAATTTGGTTGACTACCCAAGTATAACATTTGATTTGGTTTTTGGAATGTGTTCATGTAGTTACATGTACATGTACAGTTGAGGTTTCACTGACCTTAACTTGACTACCCAAGTATAACTTTTGGTTTTTTGAATGTATTCATGTAGTTACAAGTAGAGTTGGGCTTTTGGTGGTCTTTAATTCTGTCAGTCAAAACTACAAATTTACGTAGAAATGTGACGAAATCTAGATTGGTATATATAGACTATTGCACATGAAGTTATCCTAGCTCCAATATCAGTGGTATGTTCATTACACAAAAGTTAAGCGTGCCTACACATATATTACTTGGTATGTTCATTGTACAAAAGTTAGGGATGCTAATACTCAGGTATGTTCATTGTGCAAAAGCTTTAAGTGTGCTCATATTATGTGGTGTGTTCACTGTACAAGAGTTAGGGGTACTAATACTCAGGTATGTTCATTGTGCAAAAGTTAGGGGTACTAATACTCAGGTATGTTCATTGTGCAAAAGCTAAGTGTGATTATATTACGTGGTGTGTTCACTGTACAAGAGTTAAGGGTACTAAAAGTAATACTCAGAGGTGTGTTCATTACACCAAAGTTAAGTGTGCTTATGTTACGTGGTATGTTAAGGTTAGGGGTGCCTTCAGTCATCGTCTCGGTTACCCAGGTTACCCAGCCACTGGGGGCTATGCCTACAAGATCTCCCCAAAACAAAGTCTGGAGAAACCATGTTCCAACTACCCCGTGACGGAAGTCACACAGTGCATTTCTTCCGAGCATAAAAATGGGCTTACGAGGCCTGTCTGTTGTAATTTATATATATCAGTTGCTTGAGAAGTGATAATCTTTAGCGAAGATACCCAAATCGTTCAGCCAGCAATGTTGGACGTGAAGTACTCCCCATGATGCACTAATCCAGAGGCTACTTCCTGCGCCAGTGTGAGCGAGTTAAAATCTAGTTTTCCCAGACTCTCGTTTGGGGAGGTCTCGTAGGCGAGAGTGGTGAGAGTTTAGGTAACCGAGACTACATTGTACTGCAGTCAGTGAAATGTTCTTGGCACAAAAAGGAAACCATCGTCTTCATTCACAGCAGGGTGAATGAATTAATACACATTCTTTTAATGATATCCCCTTACTGTGTTTATTTGTGTCAAAAAACCAATAGAGCTACTTTCACAAATAAGCCACACTCAGGTAACAGAAGTAAGCCTGGTTGTCAACACTGTGAAACCTCGCCCTACACACATGAATGAACACCACCAATTTCTTTAATTAACTGTTGTCGAGCAACCATTTTCCCACCAACACTAATAGTGCAAAATTTTCAATTTCTTAATCACTTTTTGGATCATGTCAATTTAATTTTGGGTGGAAATGAAAGAAATTATCCCTCTTTTTGTAATGACATCAAATTGTTTGTCAGAATGTGTTTAGTTTTCTTAGTTTTCATCAAAAAATCATGTGAAGAAAATCAGATAACAGAATTGAGGTTGTCAACACACTGTGTTGTCACTTTTGGATTAGAATGATGGAAATCATACTTATTTATGTAATGACATTAAAATCTAGCCTAGAAAGTAATTCGTTTTCTTTCAACTTTTCATCCAAATATGGTAAAAAATTAGTCATTTTTTGGAATGTGTCAATTTAATTTTGGATCAGAATGACAGAAACCATACTTATTAATGTAATGACATCAACATTTTGGCTAGCCAGCTATATTTTTTTTCTAAGTTTTCATCAAAAATCAGGACAATTAAATCATTTTTTTCAGTCACTTTTTGGATCATGTCAATTTAATTATACGTAGAAATTATAGACATCATATTCTTCATATCAAAATTTTGTTCGGAAAATGATTAGTTTTCTTATTTTCGATCATGAAAAGAAAATAATCTATTTTCATAGTTTTCATTTATATCTGACCTAGGTAGAAATTATAAAAATAAACTATATCCAAGTACTGCAGTCAAAAATATTTTTGTATTTCTAATTAATTTTAAAGGAAATTTTGATGACAATTAATTCATGTGGATTTTTTCTTTAGCTGCTGTCTAAAATAAAGTTGTAATTTTTCAAAAAATTACAAAAAAGCATCATTTTCATTTTTCTGTTGGAATTGCAGACTGCACACTTCGAAGATGTTGCTTCTTGAATTCATGGTATATGTAGGGAAATTGAGATTCAGTGATCCCTATAAAACAAAATATCTGCTAAATTCACACATTATGAAGTTTTCATTCACAAAAATAGTTACCAAAAAATCTTTGTTTGAACAATGTGAGCTGGGAAGTTTAGTTAACAACAGATATTCACCCCTTGAGCTCATTAGCATATGTGAAGGACAACACACCATTTTCATGAAATTTTTCGAAATATTATCCCTTTAAAACCAAAATGACTATAAAAATTCACAGATTACAACTTACTCTATGATTCTAATCCAAAATAAAATTGAAATTTGCAAAATATTTATGGTAAAAACAAACATTTTGAATTTTTTTATTTAAACAGTATGGCCTATGATGGCTAGGGTACAGAAAGTCATTCACCTCGAAGTTAAGGGCATTACATCATATATGTTAAGGAAAATCAAGTGACAGTCCATAATATTTTTCAGAAATATGATGCTTTTAAAACAAACGTTTATAAATTCGCTTACAGGGAGTTAATTTATATTACAAATCAAAAATAGAGTTGAGATTTGTGGAATAATTTACAACAATACAAACATTTTTATTTGAACAGTGTGGGCTTTAGGAAGTCTCGTGTATTGTAAAGTCGTTCACCTCTTTGAGTTCACAGAGAAGACTCAAATCCCAGATTTTTAGGATTTAAAAAAAAATATGATCCCTTGAAACCTAAATTTTTACAAAAAATTCAAACATAAGGGTTTACTCTATGATTCTAGTTCTAAATAAAGTTGACAATTGCAGAAAATGTGAATTTTTGTTCAAAGTTTTGGGTACTGAAAAACATTCACCTCCTGAATTCAGGGCACATGTAAACAAATATCGCATTCTAGTTTTTAAGACACTTTTCAGAAATATGATAATGTTTAACCAAAATGTTTCCAGAAATTCATTCACACAGGATTATTCTACAATTCTAGTCCAAAATAATTGTAAGAATTGTAAAAAAATTGAGAAAAACACGACTTTTGTCTCAAAATGTTTTGAATTGAGAGTACAAGTACGGCAGTGATTAAAGCATCTAGTGTACGACATCCTGACAGACAGAAGATAAATGGATTATTGCACAAAAGTGTTTTTGTTGCAGGTATGTTTAACAGTTCTGAACAATGCAACTCAACAGGACATTGAGACATTCCATGTAACTCCCACCCAGTTAAGGTACACATATCCATTTTTTAGTCTTTTTGTGATTAAATAAATGAACAACTATAAACAAAATTCCTCTGTCATTTTACCAGAGTTTTCTATCAGTGTTTTCCTATAAGGGTAGTAATACTAAGCAAGATCTACTGGATTACCTTGTTTTATTTGTTTTACCAGTGTTTTTGTTAAGGGTGTTAAGTAGGTAAATTGTACTGGCATTTCCGAGTAATTTTACCAGGGTTCCCTGTCAGTGTTTTTCTTAAGGGTGGTAAGTTGGTAAAATCTACCTGAGTTCCCCAGTAATTTCACCAACATTTCCTACCCATGTTTTCGCTGAGGATGGTATAAAGTAGGTAAAATCTACTTACCATTGAACGTTACCTTTAATCGCAATAATAGAATAATCTAGAATATAGTTTTGTTAGATTTCCTTTTTGTTACATTTAGTTCTTAGTCTTGTACAACATTTACGAGGACACACTGGGTTCTTTCACAAGTACTAAATGTAAATTAGGGCCCCCCCCCCCAAAAAAAAAAAAAAAAAAAAAATTGTTTCTGGTCAGGACAGTTTGTCCAAAATGGTGTGACCATGCGATTTTTTTTTAATTCTCAACAAACCTATCTCTCAATCTACTATTTATGGCAGTTACTGTTCTTTTTATTTAGTACTTTAGAGCAAGTGTATATGTGGGGCAGATGTCATTTGCTTGTTAATAACTGGCTCTGCAGTCGTCTTCACAGAAGTAGAGAAGGTAATCCCCCCCCCCCCCCCCCCCAATCTGCAGATTGCATGGTCTGGACAAACACACACAGTAAAGGGTACATGAGGGTATTTAAAGTGATGTAATGGCCAGTTCAGTTCAGAACAGTTCTTTCTTTTGTCTGTTTGGCCTTAGGGTACATTATGTGTACTGCTACACACACATTTACAGTTTACCTATAGGTGATTCAATATTGTTTAGGGTGTACAATATTATGATTAATTCATAATGAAACAGTTTTAAAAAATGTCCCACTTGCAGCTAGTGCAGTTATAATTGTATTTATTTAGAACATTTAGCAACACAGATCGAGGAAATAATTTAATTTTGTGACCTAGTTTCAAATACTGATGTGGAACAAGTTGTTCTGTCCCTGGTCACTAGGTCATAGTTCACAGAAAACAAAGGAACATATTATGCTAATTAGCATGACAATACATTTATTTGTTATGCAAATATATTTATTTGAAAAGTAAACACTCATTGTAATATAAATATATTCCTAGTAATAAAAACATACAATGTAAATAGACAATTTTGTGTTTTTAATATCCCTCCTCTCCATATTTGTCTGTGTGCAAATGATGTACTACTGTTATTGTACCATGCACAAGCCAAGTAATTATCTTAGAACAAAAAATATGGATTGTATACCCTAACATGGAAACCAAGTGCTATTATTTAATACTTGACTCTCGATCAACAAAAAGGTTTGTTTGTTTTCAAATTACAGTGCACACAGAGGAGAAAAGACATATCTGTTTCTCTCCTCAGTAAATGAGTGGAAAAAAACAAGTTGAATCGTCATCAAATGATGGACCTTCAGTGAGATTTTTAAAAAGTTTACTGCTTTCTTCCTCTTTCTTTTCAGCGTACATAAACAACTTTTTAATGTTGACAAATAAAATTTCCATGACAACTTACCTTATTTAGGGGTAAAACTAAGAATGAGCCACCACCAGCCGTTTCTGTTACCACGGCCATAAACTTTGGGTTGACGGCACAAAAATTACTGTCGTGTGCATTTCTGGTGATTTTGATGTTTTCGTAACACTTGTCTTTTCGGGATGCACTGCCGTAAACATGCCGGTACTTTGAGGTACGCACTCCTCGGAAAAACGGCATCTGTAGAATAATAATGGGAAATGTTTTGTTCATGGTTCCAAGTATCGATGGGACAATAAAATACAGAGGTTGTTGGTGGCCGAGTAAAGCACTTTAAAGCACTTGCCTCTTACCGCGGCAGTCAGGGTTAGAACCATTCAGGGTTCGATTAAATTTACCACGCTGTAAGTAAGAAGAGTGTCGTTCAGTTTGACTCTACCAAACGACGCAGGTTTTCCCAGGTACTCCAGTTTTCTCCTGCATTAACACGAGGGATGGCCCTCACTGGACTTCTTGGGAGACAAGTGTTTATATACTTAAAGAACTATCCAGTATAAATAAATATTATTATTATCAATATAGTTCCAAGTTACTCCCAAACTAGGGAGACTATATTTTAAATTAGGTGGCATGATGTTTTATACTGTTACATCTCGTACAATATTTACTGTTACAAAGTACATAAACCAAATACAGATACTGATAGCGCATGCCGCACACACACACACACACACACACACACACACACACACACACTCACACACATGAAATGTTACATTCTCATTGCGAACACAAATACACAATGTAGACAGTTTTGTGATTGAATCTTCCTTATTTCATCTGACAGTGATGTTGATTTGTGTTCACAGTGAGATCAAATGTATCCTTGTATATATGTGCATGCTATCAGTATTTATGTAATTCATAATGACAACAAATAGTGAGAGACGTAACAAACATCGTGCAGCTAAATCAAACTCTATAGTCACTCTGGTTTGGTAGTAACATCATGCCGGCTAAATCAAACTCTATAGTCACTCTGGTTTGGTAGTAACATCATGCCGGCTAAATCAAACTCTATAGTCACTCTGGTTTGGTAGTAACACCGTGCCATCTAATTCAAACTCTATAGTCACTCTGGTTTGGTAGTAACATCATGCCGGCTAAATCAAAATCTATAGTCACTCTAGTTTGGTAGTAACATTGTGCCGGCTAAACCAAACTCTATAGTCACTCTAGTTTGGTAGTAACATCATGACGGCTGAACCAAACTCTAAAGTCACTCTGGTTTGGTAGTAACATCATGCCGGCTAACATCGTGCTGCCAAAATCAAACTCTATAGTCACTCTGGTTTGGTAGTAACATTGTGCTGGCTAAACCAAACTCTATAGTCACTCTAGTTTGGTAGTATCAGTAGGACAGTGAAAAGTAATCACTTTGGAACGGTAAATTTGAAATGAATGTGTCATTTTGACATCTAGACCTTGATCTTGCAATAATTATAATTTTCTGCCAGTTTTAGAGACATTAACATTGAATAATTAAATCTCTGCCAATTTTGGAAACACTAACAATATTTCAATCATGGCATGATCAAGGTCCACAGTACTAGTAGATGGACTAAAACATCAAATTCGATTCTTCCACTATTCACTGCACTGTAGAAATTTTTTTTTAAAAGAAAATAACTGACAAATCATAACATGTGGTTCATATGAGATATGTATATCATATCTGTATGGGCATTGTTAATGTCATACTTAATTTTTGAGATACCATGAATAAATATATTAATAAGTAATATTTAACAAAATATTTGGAGAAAAAATTAATTGAACATCTGCTCTGTTCATTCAATGAAAGGTGAGGGTTAACTTAAACAACCTCAGGGGGGGGGGGTGTTTGTACACAAATAACATACTATTTGAGTAGAACAAGGTTCATCCTGTATTTACAAGCTGCAGGCATTTGTCAAAATGTCTGAGCTATTGCAAGGATACTCGAAAATTCTAACATATTTAAAATTCTGTCACATACTGTCAAGATCATATGTCTCGTTCTAAGTGGATAAAAAGTTAACCTTTTGACCCCCCCTTTTGAATATTTGGTTCAGTCCAATTGTTTTATACAATGGGTCATCTCATTTAACAAGGTAACAAGGTAGAGTTGGTTTTTCAGCTGAAATTATACCTCATCTCTGAAATATGACAAATGCAAGATTTTTTTTTTTTTTTGGGATTTGAAGATTAATTTTGGAACAGAATTATCAAAAATAACCAACAATATTATCTGGTACCAAATATTTGGAAAAAAATGAAATAATTTTTGGTATTTTTTGAAAAAGTGTTTATTTTCTGCGTGTCGCACTACTGGCTCTACCATGTTGATCTAGCTGACAACATGCAAATGATGTGCCAGATGGCTAGGTATGTGGCCTTGTGTGCTACCCCTGTGTCTCTTTCCTTCAAAAAATTGGTTTCCTAAAAATCAAAAGTATTAAAATTGAGCTCCTTTTTTCTGTATCATTTAGAAGGGGGTGTGCTTAATTGCCTGAATGGCTCAAAGGTCACCAATCTGCAATCTGTTGTAGTATCTCAATTTGCTTTTAAAGTACATGTTATACAATGAAAAAAAAATCTCTGCCTCCACTAGACTATATAAATTATGTACAGAGGTCATTAGCTTGTAGTTGTAAAATTCTCCAACTATACTGTAATATTTCTTTCCATTCAACTAAAATCGCCAAAGTGTACACACATATAAAATTGACCCCTTCAAAAATCTATCTTTTCCAAAAAATCTTGTCCCAAAATTATCTAAAAGTACAATGCTTGTCTGGATAATTTCAATACAAAGAAAATCCACATATGTCTCTGCATAGTCGCACTACTATTACTAAAGTAAGTTGCTTTCTGAAGAAAAAAATCTGAGTTGGCCCCATTTTGAACTTTAAATCTCCTTACAAGTTTTCATATATTGACAGAAAATGGAATTCTCACATAAAAATTCCATACGTTCTTATGCTCATATATCATTTTTTTTCAACAAATAAATTGTCACTTGACATATAAGTTTCTTGCAAGAAATATGCCATTGTGTTGGACACAAGTCTTATCAAAAGAAACTTGTGGTTACTTCCGTGTACACGAAGTTACATATTTTTGTGACATAAATCAATACCCACTGAATTAAAACAGCTCAAAATATCACCCAGAATTAATAAAGCTGAATCAGCAGTGATTTAAAGTTAGCTAACGAGGTCGATTTGATTTTTTTCCATATTTTTTATTGCTGCGGAAACGACGGAGAACGCATTTTGCACTACGCTGCACCGATTTCTGCTTGCAACTTGCAGGTGTTACACATTCGCTAAAAAAAATTGAAAATTACCTCTTCACCGTCATCGTAATCTGTCATCTTTAGATTTTGTTCCTGCACACGAGCTTCACAGTAACTCGATTCCACTTTAGAAAGTTTTGAATCGAAACAATCAAATGATGTAATCTGCGAAGTCCGACCAAGTACACACGACCACAGACAGCAATGGCCGCCACCGTCTCAATAGCTAAATTGCTTCGGTTGACCTTTCAACTTTGTTGGGTGTGGCAAATTGACACAGCCGTATAAAATACTATACGAGGGGTCATCGTCAAATATGTGAATTGTTCTCAATATAATAATACAATTCTTCTCAACTCAATGCAGTTTTCATAATGTCCTTTTCCTCCATTTTGAATAAATATTGAGTAATACTTTGTGAATAAATTATCGGTCTCAAGAGTCTCCGGGCAGACAAGTCAATGTCCTATGAAAATGACTATATTCTCTTCTAACGAATTTCAAGTGTGCCGTGTCACTTTTACGGAGTTGCTCCCTTTTTATTTTACTTTATTTGTATTCATTTTGGGGGGAATTTGTACAAATGTTAGTATAATTAAGTATTATTGTACACTCTACGGCATATTCGGTAATTTATTTTTTTAAAATTTGAATTGTATTTTGAAAATGTAGATAATCTGAAAAGTTGATAAAAATCTTTTCTAAATGTCTTTGTTTACCAACTACATAGTTTATTTTCATATAATTTTGTAATAATTCAATAATAATATCAGATCTAATCACAATTATGCAAATGAGTTTAATTTTAGCAAATGTCGAATTCGTTTAAAATGCAAGATGATACAGCTGTGGGCTTACGGTGAAATGACTGCTGTTTCAAACGGTAGCATAAATATCACCATGGCAACGGGAAACCGCGGGGGATTCGGAGATTAATACTATAATAACATTAACACATTTGTTTATAAAAGTCATCAAATAGACACAACATTTCAAAACGTCGCCATTCTTTAAAAAAACACGGTCGATAGACTGCATGCCTGTTTATTTATGGCCATAACATATCATATGATATAACATACACGTATATTTTGCCTGTGTACCTTTTCCAGCTCTACGCAGTGTTATTAAAAAGACACTTAATTCAAGAAGGAAAAAAAAGGCAAATTGGGGATTAAGGCTGTAATATTTATGGCATGTCGTGTTTAATTATCTTCATTATTTCACATTAATTCATTAATTGATGTAACTTGTGACGTTGGGTAAGCAAGGCCGGGAGTTATTGATTATTAGATATTTGCATATATAGCAGTGGCTAGGACGAGGCAAGGCTCGCTGAGTTCACGACTATGAACCAAATACATGTAGCTATGTAGGTGACCCCAATTTAAACGTTATCACACGTAAACATATATAAAACACGTTTACGTGCCAAATATTGATAAATGAAATTAATTGGATTATCAATGACATATCTATAAGCTGAACATGATAATAATTTGGATTAAAATAAAATGTAAAAGGGTACCTTGATGTTGAATTTGATGTTGTGTTGATCTGGTATGATGTTCTTGCTAAAACCACCTGATAGTACAAGTCCTCATTCGACTGTTCGTTTTCACCAACACTAGCGATGACAAACGGCTAAAATTTCTCCACTCCCTGTAGCGGATGATCACTGTGGGTTGTATGGCAGAGGGATTTCCCCGGTGTCACCGGAAACGTGAAGTTTTGGTGTCTGGAAGCATGCAGTTTGTGACAGAGGAACAGATCGGAGCTCCTAAAATGAATGTGTGTAGACGTAAGACCGAGACTAACCCAGTACAGTCACCGGACTACCGCAGAGAGGATTTGCTGTTGTTTTCACCACGTGGCTTATCGTTGATATCTGATTGGGTGTACTAATACCACTAAATCCGTTGGGATTTTTGGGTTGCTAAAATGTGAAGAACGGCTTTCCCGTTTCTAAAAATGTCGTCAATTAATCCCAAGGGAATTTGAATGAAAGTAGATAAATACACTGTTGTCTAACAAAGACATTGTTACGAGAGGGGTGTTCATTGTGAATCCTTTGTCTGCCATTTTGCATGACAATTTCAAACGATAGAATATACTTGTAAGCTTTCACCGTGAGAAACAATAACCATTTTATAGAAATTGCAATTGAATATCAACTGCCACAATATATCTTTCTCAAAACACAGACCATTGAAAAAGGGCCATTATTTTTTTATGGGCCACTCACCCCTGTACAATGTAGTTGCGTCCAACCTGGAGAATCACTTTTACAGCGAGTTGAGATGTACCATGCACTAAATGTTTACCTGGGCAAATAACGTCCCAGACTAATGTTGCCTCGTAATAAAATTGCACATGTTCTAAAACTCTCAAGTAGACTTAGTGAAGTCTCTTGGCTTTTCATTCTTTATTTCAGTAAAATAATTGTTTCAGTAAAAAAAAATCTTTTCTGTGTATTGATAACTTGAATGAGTGAATGCGAAACTCGGTGAACATATTCGTTACGTACGTGTAAGCATAGACCATACAGTGCAGTGTAGGATCTATGTAAGCCCAGAAACTTGAAAAAAAAAAAACACTAAAAGTTCATGATGACATTTCCAGATAATGAGATGTGTACAAGAAAACTCTCAGGGGGACTAATGCTAATATACCCCTCTAGCACCTTAGATGTATTCCTAAAAAATATGTAACTGTACGTGTTATTTATTTATTTATTATCCCTTTTGTATCAGGGGCTCACTAAGCATGTTAGGAGCAGCACGTGTAAGAAACTGTGCCACAATCAACAGCAAACATGGACTTTAGACTGTACTGTCAGGTCCCAGAGGTACGGATTACAGTGATTGTGAAGTGCGCCCACTCTTGTTTTGGGAAATATGTTATCTTCTGGACCATTTGTTTTGATATTAGTTTGACACTGTACAGTTGGATTTCCGCAAGAGTTTGCATCTTCAAACGCATCCATCGAGTCTCAGTTTCTCCAACAAGGGTGGCTTAGACATAGAGGGCGCCCTCTTGCAGCTTTGTAATGTAACTGAAACATTGTTTTTTTTAAAACTTTTTTGATAGAATGATTACTTGTAATATCGTACACACTGGACAGTATTTAATAACACGCGGGTACATAAGTACACTACTTATGGAAACAGTCAATTCATTTCCTTCATTTATTGTATTTTGTGAGTGCCTTCAACCACAAGACCACACGAGAGAGAGAGAGAGAGAGAGAGAGAGAGAGAGAGAGAGAGAGAGAGAGAGAGAGAGAGAGAGAGAGAGAGAGAGATAGAGAGAGAGGGAGGGAGGGAGAAAGAGAGAGAGATAGAGAGACAGAGACAGACAGACATACATCGACAGAGACACACAGAGAGACAGAGAGAGAGAAACAGACAGAAGAGGGAGAGAGAGACAAACAGTGACAGAGAAAATGAGAGATGGTTCATATGACTAGATTTGACTAAACAAAACTCATTAGTACAAGACAGAGAATATTGTTTATTAATAGTTATTCACCACAAATGGTATCTATAACAATCTGACCACTCTAGGTAGATAAATACTAGTAGTCATTAATCTGGTGACTTAGACAGACGAAACATTAAACGGTTTGGTTTTTGTCTTTTGTTTTGTATTTCATCATTTTTTAAATCCATTGTGAGATAATTTAAGTGTGAGGACCACAATGGAAATAAGTTGATAAAACTTTTTGGTCCCATCCTCTGCAAAGGTATTCGGTGATGTATCTGTTTTGTCTTTCATGTGAATGTGATAGTTGTCTTATTGCATATCTGTTTTAGTTTGTGGTTTTCTGAATTCTTTTGACAAATCAAATCAAATAATGAAAATCAATAACTGAAATCTATAATGGTATTACTTTTTGAAATATATCAAATAATGAAAATCAAATCAAATAATGAAAATCAAATAATGAAAATCAATAACTGAAATCTATAATGGTATTACTTTTTGAAATATATGTGGTATTACAGCTAAAAAAGGCGAGGTTCACCAGAAGACAACATTGTATATGTAACATAATACATTGACAATAAAGTTGATCATTTTACAACTTTGCATTGTTGTTTTACTTGATAGATAACACTTTTACTGCTGAACACAGCATGATTGTTATTGAGGAAAGTTTCATTGATAGATAGCAACACTTTTACTACTGAACACAGCATGGTTTGTTATTGAGGAAAGTTTCATTGATAGATAACAACACTGTTACTACTGAACACAGTATGATTGTTATTGAGGAAAGTTTCATTGATAGATAACAACACTTTTACTGCTGAACACAGCATGATTGTTATTGAGGAAAGTTTCATTGATAGATAACAACACTTTTACTACTGAACACAGAATGATTGTTATTGAGGAAAGTTTCATTGATATATAACAACACTTTTACTGACGAACACAGCATGATTGTTATTGAGGAAAGTTTCATTGATAGATAACAACACTTTTACTACTGAACACAGCATGGTTTGTTATTGAGGAAAGTTTCATTGATAGATAACAACACTTTTACTACTGAACACAGCATAACTGTTATTGAGGAAAGTTTCATTGATAGATATCAACACTTTTACTACTGAACACAGTATAGTTGTTATTGAGGAAAGTTTCATTGATAGATAACAACACTTTTACTACTGAACACAGCATGGTTTGTTATTGAGGAAAGTTTCATTGATAGATAACTTTTACTACTGAACACAGCATGATTGTTATTGAGGAAAGTTTCATTGATAGATAACAACACTTTCACTACTGAACACAGCATAACTGTTATTGAGGAAAGTTTCATTGATAGATATCAACACTTTTACTACTGAACACAGTATAGTTGTTATTGAGGAAAGTTTCATTGATAGATAACAACACTTTTACTGTGCTGAACACAGGAAAGTTTCATTGATAGATAACAACACTTTTAGTACTGAACACAGCATGGTTTGTTATTGAGGAAAGTTTCATTGATAGATAACAACACTTTTACTGCTAAACACAGCATGATTGTTATTGAGGAAAGTTTCATTGATAGATAACAACACTTTTACAGCTGAACACAGCATGATTGTTATTGAGGAAAGTTTTATTGATAGATAACAACACTTTTACTACTGAACACAGCATGATTGTTATTGAGGAAAGTTTTATTGATAGATAACAACACTTTTACTACTGAACACAGCATGATTGTTATTGAGGAAAGTTTCATTGATAGATAACAACACTTTTACTACTGAACACAGAATGATTGTTATTGAGGAAAGTTTCATTGATAGATAACAACACTTTTACTACTAAACACAGCATGATTGTCATCAAGGGAAGTTTAATAAGCGAAATGAACGTAAACAAAACTCTCTCTTCATTCAAAATTCCCTGTTTTCTGCAATAAAATATCTCATCTAGTGAGTAAAATAAAAACCTCACCTTACCATATGTTAGGTGTTGATCATTATACCAAGCGCAAACCAATTAGAACAAAAAATATGGAGTATATATTCTGGTCGTTCTACATCATGACAACACATGTCTATGTCACTGGTTCTGCAGTGTTCGAAATATTAGTCAAAATGTTCAAAAGTGCCATTACTGTCCCCGATTTCTCTTTGATATTACTGGCGCTAGTATAATATTATGTTATTCTCCAATATTTTTCTTTATTCAGCAAGAAAATACTCGTGACCTGAGGGGCACTTTCATTACGAGTTGATAGACGAGTAGTGACAAAGGCTCCTTGGGTCACTCATATTTCCCTTGGCTGAATGAAGAAAAATGTTGGGGGATAATATCTAATTAAAAGTACAGTCTCCTTGAGAATAGGTAACTTGCAAACCCGCCATGTTGAATGTTGCATCATGGGAAATGGGATAATAAATGCTAATCAATTAGTATTGTAAACAATAATGTTACATTGTTTGTAACCACAAATAATCAATTCATAGTCACCCTGACCATTATGGGAGGTTTATTTTATCGGTGGCTCCAGATTAGGTAATACGATAATCTCAGATAATCCCATAGTCCTTTGCGTCTGAGCATGCTCAGTCTGGATTGCAAGTTCCCTATTCTCCCTGTTTCCACTACAATTCATAAAATATATATAATACATTAATATCTGGAACCAGAAGACAATATTTTTGAATCAATTATTGCCGTTTATTGCTGTACAGTAAGCACACCTTTTTCTTTGAATATTTCATCTAACTCGTCCTCCATAACTTGATTTGTGCCACGTAATCCGTTAACGACCTTCGACCCCCACAAGAAATATTCCTGAATCCTTTCAGGCGTCCAACCCTCCGGTGCGATTTCTGTTAAGTCTCGTAAATTGTATAATTTGTCTGCGAGTTTCACAAGTTTTGCTTCGCGACTGATATGTGGTGCGTGTTCGATCTGTAAACGTTTACGTTCCATTTTCGGCAAAGATTTATCATCGGTTACTTCTGCGACAATCTTTCGTACTTTTGATCCAAAGCGTTCCTCGATTTCATCAAACGTTGTATCAGTATCTTCAACTGTGTCGTGAAGAAGAGCCGCCTATCAAGAGAAGCGATAATTATTACAGAATAATCTAATTTGTCATGGGGTGGGGGGGGGGGGTACCACTTGTCAGCTCTGGTTGGGGTGTGTGGCCAATACTCCCTGCAGTGAGAGTCTGGGTAAATGAGACTAGTGGTCTCATAGGCAGAGCTTCCTGCAGTGAGAGTCTGGGTAAATGAGACTAGTGGTCTCATAGGCAGAGCTTCCTGTGGTGGAAGTCTGGGTAACTGAGATTAGTGGTCTCATAGGCAAAGCTCCCTGCAGTGAGAGTCTGGGTAACTGAGACTAGTGGTCTCATAAGCAGAGCTTCCTGTGGCGGGAGTCTGGGTAACCAAGACTGGGTTATAATTGACTATTAATATTAAAGTGGTACAAGCTCAGTTTGTAAACTCTTTACTCCAGTGAAAATAATTACATAAAAATTGATTAAACTATTCGAGTATAATATTAATATCAATGCATGTCTTCTATAGCATTACAATAGGGAACTTGCAAACCCGCCATGTTGAATATTGCATTATGGGTAATGTAACAATAAATGATAATCAATTAGTATTATAAACAATATTGTTATATTGTTTGTAACCACAAATGATCAATTCATAGTCACCCTGACCATTGTGGGAGGTTTATTTTATCGGTAGCTCCAGATTAGGTAATACGATAACCTCAGATAATCCCATAATCCTTTGCATCTGAGCATGCTCAGTTTTGATTGCAAGTTCCCTATTGTTTTCTGGCAAAGTTAGAACTGTTGATTGCATAGCAGAGATTTTCTTGACTGTTTTCATACATACGGAAAGTACATCATTGGATCGTTTCTATAGCAACTGGTAACAACAATTACAGAAACACTTTTTTTACCTGTAAAATATTCAAATCTTTTATTCCAGCTTCTTTGGCTAAAATTCTTGCAACACCTATCAGTTTTTAAAAAAATGGAGAAAAATATCAAAATTAAAATAAATTGGAGAAAAATACCAAAATTAAAAGATCTGTCATCTCAGATATGTATGATATCCTTACATTGCGATCTGTTATTCTGCTTCACTGGCAGTGTCTTCTTCCGCAGTGAGTGAACCTGCGCGATGACACAAACAAGTGTAATTTTACCCCTTTCATATGTAGTTGGCTAAATTATTAACGATATTATCGACATTTTATTGTATTCTGATAGAAATATTCTGAGACATAACTCGGGAAACAAATGCCTGTGAGCAAGACTTTGACACACGACCCTGTCGGAAAACTGCGACAGTGAGTGTAGTGACAACTTTCACAGCACTGGAACTTTACCGATTATTTTAGACAACATTGTAATCGTATCTTACCAATGGGGTGATTTATATACGGAGTTTTCAGGGGATTTTTTCTCCGTTGATCTCTGTGTTTGAGTGCTGCAAAGTCCATGCAGTCCACGAGAGCTTGGAGTTGTACGCCTTCGTCGTCTGCCATGTTGTACACACCGTATCTACGTCTGTCTGTTGTGAATCTTCGACACTTTACAGTTGAAGAGTTGTTACGGTAGTACTGATTGGTTGAAATGATGCAGTGTCTACTGACGCAAGCAATGGGGGGTAAGTTGGAGGGGTAGAATAAATGTTTGATCACCAAGGAGGCACGTCCGATATTTGGCATAGTATCTTTGGGTGATGACCTCGGTCACACACCTAGGTTTTCTAATAACGACCTCGCGAGGGCGCTGTAATGATTCCAACTGAGATTTCTTTGGATTTCTGTGGCCCTTAACATAGTCATGAAAACAGATTTGGCTTGAGCATATTTGGTCACCAAGTTCTATATTTTTATTTTGTAACTTTGTGAAACTATTTTTTTGTAATCCATTGATAAACAGACATATACAAACCTACATACATGCACATGAACCCACCCAAACATATACATAAACATACATACATACATACATACATACATACATACATACATACATACATACACACACATACATACATACACACACACACACACATACATACATACATACATACATACATACATACATACATACACACACACATCCATCCATCCATCCATCCATCCATACAGACAGACAGACATACATACATACATACATACATACATACAGACACACACACACACACATACATACATACATACATACATACATACATACATACACACACATACATACATACATACATACACACACACACACACATCCATCCATCCATCCATACATACATACAGACAGACATACATACATACATACATACATACATACATACATACAGACATACATACATACATACAGACATACATACAGACACACACACACACACACACATACATACATACATACATACATACATACATACATACATACATACATACATACATACATACATACATACATACGAAAGGAGTGACAATGAAAGAAAAAAATTAAATTGGAATCACATATTATTAATTTTCTAATATAAAAATATGTACATACACTACAGTATAGAATGTATTAGAATTTAGTGACCATGGAAGAAAAGCGTACAAATATCTCATTTAAATTCAATCTTCACACTAGAGTGACATCATTATTTTACTCTAACATAAACATTTCAAGTTATTTAAATATTATACCATACAAAGAAGTAAAATGTCAATATTCCAAGTTTACACAATGATTTCCTAACATTTATTAATCTGTATTTTTGTCTATTTGTCATCAAATTTATGAAATTACTTTCAATTATTCGTACATCTCAAGTACAAATACAAACCATGATTTAAAGTAGCCACATGGATGGAGATTGAGCAGGAATTTTGGATTTTTAATTTTAATATAAAACAATTATATGATTGTTTCCTACTTGAAGAATCAATGTGAAACAACATATACCAAGTCTGTGTTTGTAACTCAATACAACATTGACCAAGTCTGTGTTTGTAACTCAATACAACATTGACCAAGTCTGTGTTTGTAACTCAATACAACATTGACCAAGTCTGTGTTTGTAACTCAATACAACATATACCAAGTCTGTGTTTGTAACTCAATACAACATATACCAAGTCTGTGTTTGTAACTCAATACAACATATACCAAGTCTGTGTTTGTAACTCAATAAATTGCAAAAGATTAATAAATGAGTAAAATGTTTGTTATAATATTGCATGAACAACAACAACAAACTTTCTTTTTATTTTACACATTTTTAGCTTTCTGCAATGTATTGAGTTACAAACACAGACCTGGTCAATGATGGTTCACATTCATTTTTCAAGTAGG
>NC_135567.1:19075305-19135305 GCF_964340395.1 Glandiceps talaboti | reverse complement strand
AATGTAAACATATTATTTACAATACTAATTGATCAGTATTTATTATCACATTTCCCATGATGCAATATTCAACATGACGAGTTTGCAAGTTCCCTATTCAACAAGAACTCACTTTAGTATATTATTGTATTTGCTTCACTTTTCTTTTGTAAGATTACAAGATGTGTCAAATATTGCGAAAAATCCAGACTCATTCAAATTTATGCACAGGGAGCTCAGGCTCAGTTAGTTTTGTTTACAAATGTAAACAAACAAGTAAACAAAAAAAAACAACAAGTAAAAACGAGCATACAAAACAAACAAATAAACAAGTAAACAAACAAATAAACAAACAAACAAAATAAACCGACACATGAGTAGATACATACATGAGTAAACGACAACAAACCAACAAACAAACACTACCCCCTTAGTTTTGTTTACAAATATAAACAAACAAGTAAACAAACAATCAAACAAAACACAAACAAGTAAAACAAACAAATAAACAAAACAAATAAACAAACAAATAAACAAACAAACAAACATAAACGAACAAACAAAATAAACCGACACATGAGTAGATACATACATGAGTAAACGACAACAAACCAACGAACAAACACTACCCCCCCCCCCCCCATGGTGGGTTATTTCCAGATGTGACCATGTGGGGGGGGTGTGTTTGTTCTTTTTCGTTTACTCATGTATGTATCTACTCATGTGTCGGTTAGTTAGTTTGTTTGTTTGTTTTTGTTTGTTTGTTTGTTTGTCTGTTTGTTTATTTGTCTGTTTACTTGTTTATTTGTTTGTTTTTTACTTGTTTGTGTTTTGTTTGTTTGTTTGTTTACTTGTTTGTTTATATTTGTAAACAAAACTAACTGAGCCTGAGCTCCCTGTGATTGAAGTACAGTACCCGTTTACTTTGAATCTTGTTCAATGAAATGAAAGATTTGAAAAGAGACACTAAAAACTTTTCAAATTCATATTTTATCTTTACAATATCTATCACATTTTAATATTCTCAGGAGCCTTGTTGCAGTCTACTTTCTCTTTTAAATCAGACGGACATATACCTAAAAAGAAAAGGAAAAAAACCTACAATCTCCATGGCCTGAGATGGCATGAACAGTTTAGTAAACATGTATGTATTCATTGAGTCAACTGAGGCATGGTTTTGACGGGCGGCAACGATTGTCTTTTCTCAGAATAGAGAAAATGAAAGTAAAATAGACAGCGCGGGAACCGTTCAATGGACATGGCCGGTACATGTCAATCATATAGTTTGAATTCGTGATACTACCGACACTCATCACCCGTGCTAGCTCTCAATATACGCTCCGAGAATTCCGACATATCTCCGCTCCATTCCGTTCGTGTTCTCGGAACGTATAGTTCCAGAGTTATAGCCGCCATAGTTTCAGAATGTAATAATTTCTGATGATTTTAATAAAGTTTATAGAAAATCTTTGAAAGACATAGTTTTGTCGATAGCGTCGATCACGGTCTGAATCTTTCTATTTTACCATGCGTTTCGAAGGCGCGAAACTGTAATGGTAAACTGGCCACAAGACAACGAGAGATACCTGTTGCTTTATCACATACATGCAACATCGGCAAGTGAATATATATGGCAGTTGTGAGTTAGATTATACCAAAGATATGTTCTGTTCCTACAAAACAAAAATACTTTAAAACAACTTACCTTTCCAACGCTTTCCTTGGTTATACTGCTTTCACAACTTCAGTGTCTGATCGTCGAACGTTCTACACTGCACTGTGTTTTGAGCGAGTGGAAGAATTTTGCTGTTTTCACGATCTTTTATATCACATACCGAATACATGGCAAGAAGGTTTGTGATTGGTCAAGCTCAGCTATGACCTCATCGCTATATATTTGCTTCATGCATGATGAGTTCTAGCTGAGTTCTAGAAAGTTCGTTGAAAAAAGGTAAATGTACATTCATCTTCATGTCTATGGAAGACTGGTGAGGACAGCGAATTTGAAACAAACAATGCTGGTGACAGCGAGTGTGACAGCGTAAAGATAGTGCGCATGCGCACATTGGTTCATATTGTCCTCACATGACCTTTCAACAAGTGCTGGATACATAACTTACGGGGTTTCGACACGTCTTCTCCCCTCATGTAAATATTTGTTAAACACCGAAAATAGACGTTAAATAAACGTTAAACTAAACTAAGGAGTGCAAAAATAACAAGCCATACAGTCCTTATCAGTTCCCACTAGTAGTTCTTGATGTTTTGAATAACAATTCTTTGACAAAAGACATAGGTAAGATAAACGTGAGTTAGATACCCAATGAATACCTGTGTATTGAAAAATAACTAAAGCACGTAACGCTCAATCAACTTGTCTTGACGGAATTCAGGAAACCTGTTGAAGATATTTGTGCCCTCAGCGGTGGAGGTCGGTCATCGTATTTTGGATTTTAATGGAGGAAAAATATCCACTTCTATAGCGTTTTCTATAGATACAGAACTTTTTCCTATTTGACCTTGAATATGGAGATCAAAGTCAAGGTCAAGATATAAAACGTAAGCTGACCTTTGGGTTATAAACATACAAATATATAACACCGTCATAGTTTTCTTCACTTAAACTCCTTCCCCCACTCCTCACGAAACTCTCGTTTTCTCTTCCTTTCATGCATTTTCCAATAACTCTCAGATTTACTATTACCACGTCATCTTTTTCGCTTTCCTATGATGTATTTGGTCCAGACACTAAATCTTCACTCATACTCTCACACGATCGTACAGCAACATTCTCACCACCATCACCACTTTTTTCTCGTAGCCTTTTCTCGCCTGTCGTCATTTTACTATCGCTGTCCTTCTTTTGAACTCTTGGTGAATCCAAACTTCAACAAACTCATGATTATTCAACAGTGTGGGATCAACTCAGGTCACTGCAAGACGTCGTTTACGTGAATATAGCGCGCAGGTGCTATGGTTGCCGGGCCTTGGTGACTTTAGGATAGCCTGTGGACTGACTGGGAAAGCCTTGACAGTTCCACAGCAACGTGATATAGAGCGTGCTTCATAGCCCTGTCATGTAGTCCCAAACCCGAATGGATCTCTGTAGTATTTGTGTGTGTGTGTGTGTGTGTGTGTGTTTGTTTGAATTTGTCTGCATAACAGAAAATCGCTGGGAGAATTTCCCAGCACAAAAAAAAAAGAAAAAAAAAGAAAAAAAAAGAAAAAAGAAGAGCTTGCTGAATCACGTGAAAGCGTATTGATATGCAAATTTGTCCATGCGTTCTATCGATGTACACTTCCATATATAGAAAGTTGCCCAAGGGGTCATCACATAACTATACGGAAGTACAGAGATCAGTGCGTTAGCATCTTTGATCGTTGGTACTTTGAGTTAATGGGAAATAGCGAGTGCAGATTTTTTTATTTATCAAAGGATAATGATAATTGAATATTTTAAGCTAGGTTTTCAAAGCGTTTAAAAACAAGTAGCTGCCCCAATTGGGCCGATTGCGACAAATTTTATCTGCCCAACAGCAACTTTTACCGGCCCTGGGCCGGCCAGCGTTGATTTCGCGCCCTGTCTGACCTTTGACCTTGAAGAAGACTTTCAAGGTCAAAGGTCAGGCTCTCTAAAGAAAGCTCATATTTGATAATATATCATGTAGAATTTTGTCTCTTGATATTTAAAACAACACGTCGAGGTTTTACTTCTATTTGAACGCTTGTATGACCTCTCATCCCATATTTTGAAAAACATAGTTTTGAAGTTGCCGATTTTCAATTTTTCAGATTTTTTGAAAATGTAGTTGTAGTTTCCTGATGCCCAATTTAAAATTTTTCCCAAGGTTTTTGCAGGCAAAATGTAGACAATATTATAACACTTAGTCTTCGGTTTAAATGTAGACTTTTGTCCCCTCGTTTTTTGAATTTTTGTAGCGTTTAAAAATCTTTGCACTTGTAATTTGTTTACGCCGATGTTCACCTGTACGCATTACCCAGCCTCATAGCCCCACCCCTAGGGTTTACTTGTAAGTTTTACTCCCCAGGGATTTAATACTTGTAAGTATTACCCCCCCCCCCACTGTATTGTTTTACTCCCGCCACCTGGTACTACATGTAAGTTTCACTTCTCTCTCCACCCCTCCGGTACTATACATGTCTAATAGCACCCTCTGTCGGCAAGGACTCTATTTTTTTTGTCCAGCCAAGTCAATGTTAGTGTCAAAAGCTGACTTCATCGCTATGTGTTGAAAATCATGAAATATAGCGATAAAAACCGTGATTCTAGGACAACTGCCCCCCGGATAATGGGGAGCAGTTGTCGTTTGGGGGCAGCTGTCTGGGGGGGGGGGGGCAATTGTCCGAGGGGCAGTTGTCCTTCGGGGGCAATTGTCTGGGGGCAGTTGTCCTGTTACCAAAAACCGTCATTGAGTGGATATTTTGGATGATATCAATCTTCCAGCGGTGATACAGGTAAAGTTATTTACATTTCTTGCATTCATCATGAAATTTAACAGAAGTGTTGTGATAATGTTACAAGTCTATGTAGGTCAGCTGGTATTATTGATGCTGTTTTATGTAAATTTATAAAAATATCAAAAATACAAAATATATCATCTAAATTTTCATATAAAATTTTACACATGATAACACAAAAAATCCCTCCAAAATGATGACTTACAATCGAACATTTTATCAAAATTTGCAAATAACTGCTGAAAGGTGTACTGGAATCTAATTTCCTGCATTGTGTTTAGGACTCTTTTTCTATATTGGTGTTACATTAGCTTGCCTACAAACATCTAATCTGGAACGATTCCTTGTTAGTGACAAGTGAATGAGAGCAATTGTGTTGCCAGCTCCTGACAAGTTCTTATAAAATTCTTGAGTGGATGTTATCCAGACCTGGAATTTAAATTTGGGTTTAACTTCAACAGTTGCTTATGTATCACCATGTTTGGAAGTCTTACTGTTGTATTCCAAATTATAATTGAATGGTCACTAGTACCAGGATGATCTCTCACTGCAACCTCTTCTACCATGTTATACTGTGAAGTTGATGCCAAGTCCAAGATAGCCAATTCTCGTGTAGAAGATAATACATGTTGGATTATATAAAACAAGTCATTGAAAATGACAAAGTCCCCGCTATGATTGGGTTTTAAGGAACTGGCAGTTTATGTTGTCATTTTCAAACCTGGTTAATGTTGTTTGGCCTCATATGGTTGTTTTTGATATCACTACTCTGTTCAAGCATGTCTGAGTTATGGCTTTGGACATGAAAACTGCGCCAACAAAATGGCTGCCAGACAGCCATATCAGATTGTATCAAGACGAAAATGGATATGCACATGTATGTCACAGAACACTGCTAATACCAACTTTGAATGAGATCTGTTCAAACATGTCTGAGTTATGGCTTTGCACATGGGAAATTCGCAAACAAAATGGCTGCCAGGCAGCCATATTGGATCGTATCACGACAACAATGAATATGCACATGTATGTCATAGAATACTGTCCTAATACCAACTTTGAACGAGATCTGTTCAAGCATGTCTGAGTTATGGCTTTGGACATGGAAAATTCGCAAACAAAATGGCTGCCAGGCAGCCATATTGGATTGTATCTTGACGAAAATGGATATTCACATGTATGTCATAGAACACTGTGCTAATACCAACTTTGAATGAGATCTGTTCAAGCATATCTGAATTATGGCTTTGGACATGGAAAATTCGCAAACAAAATGGATCGTATCATAAAACAAATTGACATGCATATGTATGCCATAGTATGTTGCCCCTGTACCAAGTTTGAGAAAAATCGGTCCAGGCATCTCCAAGAAACGGCTGCGGATGGACGGATGGACGGACAGACGGAACCCAATCCATAAGTCCCCGTCCGGACTTCGTCCTGCGGGGACTAAAAAACTTCTCTAAAAAGATTCTGGATATTCCTGTCATTAGCAGGCAAATTTTCTCTATCAGTGGATGGAATGTTGAAGCCTCCCATACAGCAACTGTTCCTTGTTAACTTTGCCTACTAGCTTAATGAGTTCTTCATTACTGTAAGAGTCATTATTTGGACTTTTGTAACATACACTAACTAATAAATTGTCCTTTCTACAGCATTGAATTTCACACCTGATACGTTCTTCAAACTCAAAATCAGTCAAGTCTTCTCGAGGGGTAATAACAAAATTGTCTTGAATATAGTATGCCATTCTGTTGCACAGTCATATATGAAATAAATGGAATATCTGAAATTCTGATTAACATAAACAATCTAACTTCGCCAAAAACATGAATTAACTATACAGAATGAAATTTAAAAAAAAAACTATTTAAACGAAAACCACTAGCTAATCAATTTCTAACCACAAGTGAAAAGACACTGGTTAGTTCTACAAACACAGCACCCTATCAAATTCTAAGTTGTGCAGAACTTTGATCAATTGGCCACAGACAATTGAAATTATAACTCTGCCCTATTTGACTCAAGTCTTTGCCATGCTGTTTAAATTGAAATTAAAAGATTTGTCCCAAAGGGGGCTCATACTGGGGTTTGTACACACCAATCCATAGGTACCGCCGACTCTACAGTTCTACAACCTTTATTTTGCAAAGTTCAGTCCTGTCTTAGTCACGGTATACTACGTACATACTGTGGCCAGAGCTTCTTCAATCCCTTGGATTCATATGGGTGATTTCCACTTGCGTATAGTTCTGTCAGAAACGTGAATGATTTTGGCTTATGATGAACAATGTTGAGCAGGCATACTGTCTATATAATGTTGTGTTATTAAATTAACTTTGTATCTTCACTTTGCATGAAGTTGTGAACCAGCAATTTTATGGATGGACACCAATCTCCATTGATATTGGTTACCAAGTATCTTTTGTTTACATGTGATTTGTTGTAGTTTCCACACAAATAGACTAGGTCATCACATGTTATATTTGTTGACAGAGATTCCTTGCTTTGGCACTTTAACCTTCACTGAAAGGATGGTTTGCGGTATTTGATCATGTTGTAGCATAACTAGGTGATCCGAGAATGGTATTTGACCATTTGTAAACATGTCGCATTGAGTCCACATTTCTCTGACAGACAGACCTCGGCTACATATATGTGAATTGAGGTGAGCAGTGGCAATATTCAATACTGTTATCGGTCATCACTAGGCCCCTGATGAAGAAGCAGATCTGCTAGTGAAGAATAAAGGTATCTGTCTGGTAATGACGCCATTGACTGTTGTTGATAATGGCATATTCCTTACATTCAGTGGATAAGCATATTTGACAGCGTGGTTCAGTGAATGCAGTCTGGAACATCACAACTGGCAAATATCGGAGGGGATATCATCTGAACAAGCTAGGTTTCAAACAGTTACTAGGCATCTATTTCCAATTGACAAATGAAGTGATTCATTAGGACTGGCTGAAAATTCTCCCCAGCATAACATGTTATTGGCGTGGATACATGGTTTGCTGTCAGTAAGGACACAGGCTTCAATTAAAGTGAACATATTGTATAATAAGAAATGGACTAAATTGTTTTACTCCCTCTGCAGTACACAATGCGTTCACTTCACATAATTGGCAACAGACCCATCTGCGACAATCCAAATTTAGTTTGAGGGACAATGTGTCTAAGTGACTACTGTCAAAGATTCCTTTTTTCACGGTTATCAGTTCCCACTTCACTTTGTTAGTGGTGGAAAGTTGACCTGCAATGCCTGCATCCAATGATTCGAGAAGATGTGAGCAGTGTTGCAAGACATGTCCAAGTACCTTGAGTGCACCAATAGATAAACAAAAACCCTGTACTGTGTCAGGCATGACAAAAGTTTTGAAATGCGATGTGGACTGGCTATATAGTTTGTTCAAAAGCGACGAATCAACATCCAGCATCAGAGATAGCTTTGGGTTTTTATATCTGTCAACATCAGCAAAGGCCGTCACATTCATGATCCACCATCTGGCTTTTTAACTATGAAGGAGGGATTCAGATACTCTGTGGTGATGCCTACTTCTTCTGGATGACAAAAAACTCCTCAACTTAATCAAACCTTTGCTGTAATTTAATGAGCTTGTGTTGGGCATATTGTGGGACTCGTCCCTTTTGTTGTCTGTTGCTTTGAAGTGACCACTAGAACCACTGTAGCATGTGATGGCTGGTTTAAACACATCATCATGCTTCTGCATAAGACTATGTAATCCTGTTGTCAAGATAGTGTCTGGGTCATGTGTTAAATTGAGGAAGAAATTATCAGATGCTGCTGGTGATTGTGGCTGAAAGAAAGTTGATGCTACTAGAACGTCTTCATTAGTAGGTGTAGTCATAGCAACTGATAGTATTTAACACAGGTGGTCATTCCGGTGAATGGTGTGTGGTATCACTGTATCATTACATATGAACTTTACCAGCAACAGAGTCAATTATATCATGTTGTGGCCATGCCTGTGATGGTTTGAGGTGTTGGTTACTGGTTGATTCAATGTGAGGGCTTATGGCACATGTACCATCCTTGTCATCATCTGGTGGTAAGGGTAATTCAAGAAACTCTGTCAGCCATATGACTGTTGTAGTAGGTGGTGAGCGCACAGTGTCAGTGAATGTCTGTGTGCGGCAAACAGCATGGGAACTAGATTGATTATTTTGTGTGGCCATATTGTATGACATTGGTTCATTCAATGATGACGTGTTGCTTTGCATATTCTTTGTTTTCCAGAAGTGAAGTCAATATACAGCTTATTATTTATCTCCTTAGCTCCCTTATCTTTGTAATGAGGCTTTCACAAGAGCTTGACCAGTTAAACTCTTCGCTATAGTCACGTTGTAGTTGATACACCTCTCTTTGTATCTTCTGTGGGTTTCCTCTCCTTACTTTGAGTATTTCGTCTGCCCATTTTTCTGGTTGGTCACTGTTAACGACATACTTGTCACCATTTGGTATGTTTTGTAATACTTGACCTAAACCAGTGGAAGCATTAACCAAGACAGGTTTACCAATTGATATTGCTTCTAATGCAGAAAGGCCAAAAGCATCTACAAGTGAGGGCTGAAGCACCAGATCCGCTCTTCTAATTTCTTCCTCTAGGGCATCCTTGTTTTGTTTGTAATTGTCAATCCGTAGCTGTCCCTTTCCAACACCATATTCGTAAAATTTCTTTCTGATTATGTCTTCTTTTCCTTCTTCAGCTCCAATAAACTTAAAATGAATTCGTTTATCCTCACTGATATGTTTAGTAGCCATGGCATTCCCAGCAATGTGCATTCCTTTTACTTCCCAGTCTTCAATACTTCCCCTTCCAAACATATAGATACGAAATACATCATATTGTAAGGGTAGTGACTTTGGATCAACTACAGGCGAAGTATGGCTCATCAATCCAGGTGTAAGATTGAAGATAGGAACTTTTCCCTGCAAAACGTTTGTGTACTCTTCCTTCAAATGTGGCCCAATAGCAACTACCAAATCTGCACTCTCACACAGTTCTTCTTCATAGTGTTGCTTGCCAATGTTCTCTTTAATATGCCCTTTTCCAACCTTGACAGTTCCAAGTTGTTCTGCTACCATATGTACAACATGAACTCTTGACACACCAGGTCTAAACCGCTTTATTACATCTGCTCTTGATCCAGTAAACCGACTGTGACCAATAACTACATCAAGCCTTTCATCGGGTGGGAATATCATTGTTCGCTTGTCTCTTTGTTCGCCAGGAATATCTTGGGATTTAATCAGTTTGACGTTCATCGAGTCTGCCTCTTTTTCGTCACTGTCATCAAATTGAAGAAGCAGACATGCCACTCTAACATCCTTTACTTTCGCCAGATGTATAGCCATGTCTCTATTTATAGTTTGTATACCACCTTTTGATGATTTCCACTCATCCATTAGTAGGACTACTTCAAGACTACCATCTGCTTGTGTTTTACATTGTTGTTGCGGGGCTCCAAAACTGTCTTCTCGTGTAGTTTCTGCGTCTTGAAATGAGAATATCTGTTAATGTGGGAAGATGACCAATGGCATGACTGGTATTTACTTTTCTTGAAGGAAATAAATAAATAACCTAATAAGTAATTTGCATACGCGTTTGTATAATATCCATATATTTATGGCTAGGCTGTATTTTATATACTTACCAAACCATATCTTAACTGGAGTTAAGTCAACTATTTTACGCTTGCCATAAGGACATATTGGCCTTGCCTCGCCTGAAAATGCACGATCTTCCACAACTTTGCATATGGGATATCCAGATGCTACGTCTAAATATTCAGTTTCGCATCGTCGTATTGCACCATCCTGTTCTGTATGCTGATCTCGTTTAACACCAACTGGCTCGCTATGATAACTACATGGACACTTGACTTTCACGTTATACTTTAGTCCTGGCATCTGTTTTGTAATTATGTCATCCATTTGTTTTTCAATGAATATTCTAGTCTCTCTGCACTTTACAGCTTCGGGTTTTTCAGGCCGTGAATCTTCAGATGGCATTGTTTGCATGGTCATTATGACATCGTTGCCATCTTTTTTCAGCAAAAGTTCATGAAGGCCATCGACATTGAAGCAAGACTGAAGGTAATACAAACAGTGTTTTGGTTTATCACTTCCCCACTTCCCAAGACATCTAACCACTAGTTGATGGTAAAACGCATCAGGAAGAAATCCATCCTCAAAATAGTAGTGTATAGGTATTGAACTTCTCGTTACATCTACATCTTCATGAAACGTAGGCTTAGGAAGCAAGTACGGAATGATGAATTTTACGTTTTCCTCCTCCGTATCACCTTTGTTCAATGAATTGATTAATCCAAAGGACATAAGGAGTTTCAATAAATCCTCCGTGGGTAGTTGGTTTTCATGATTGTCAGATGTTCCGTTGCTGTTGCCATCTTCTTGGGTTAGACCATTAGCACCGTGTGCTGTTACAATTGCCTCGAATAACTTTCGGTCTAGGATTCCATAGTTCTTCAAATCATCAAAGAGCTCCAGTCCATTTATTAAATCAATGGGTAGATCACTTAATTGTGTTGCCATGATTTTCCCAAGCAATGCAGTCAACCAATTTAAATCAAGAAGGATTAAATCTCCCATTCTCTCCGTATCAAATGCAACAATAGCACCAGTTGTGTGGAAAAACTTCAAGGCGCTTTCTAATTCATGATCTTCCTTCAGACCAAACATTAATCCTGCCTCTTTAATGAATGACCGCCGTATGAGGTATTTCCCTTCTTGTTTTAGGCCTTTTAGGACGAGTTCCAACCTCAACCATCTGTAGGGTACTTCTACTTCAAACTGTGGGCTTGTAGCTAGATTTCGAATGAAGTCATTTAAATTTCTTACCTCGTTATCTATGTTTGCAGTATTCCCTGAACGAGTATTATCCACTACAAATGATGTTGATGTTCTTACAACGTGTTGTTTATATGCCAAAGGTGCTGAACGAATGAGGTGCCTATGTATTTCTTCCATGAAATGTTGGCTGATCTTTTCTACCGCAGTACTATTGGGTTTCTCAACCGTTTGTTGATTTGGAACAACACGCTGTTGGATTCAACAATATAATAAACAATAATGACATTTTTGATAACCACTGAAATTTATCTGAAATCTAAAAGAAAGATCGTTTTTAAGTTACAAATGAATTATAATAGCTATTGCACATTATATATATCATGTATGTCTGTCTGCCTATTTAGTCATTCATCATTTCTATGAAGGAATCAACCAACTCAAGATAAATACTAAAATTTAACTTTTGGAGTTATAAAAGAAAGTAAAAGTAATAAAACGCTTCAATTAAGAGTACTTTTATAGAGTATAACAAAATAACTTCCAACAAAAAACTAGACAGGATAAATAAAACAATGCCCTTTTGCTGTTTAATTTTTATACCTTTATTACACTAGATTTTTGTTATGATATTTTGTATTTATTGTTGTATTCAGTATTTCATCTGCTACACAATTTCACCTTTAACAAGACTAAATGTCTCCTGTTAGTATTGCTGTTCCCATATATCATCAACTTACACCAAGTCATATGCATTCTCAAGCGATATCAACCATCTATGCGTTATCATCATCCATGTGAAATTTAAGCTCGCATAACCACTACAAATCGTGCAAATGACTCATTAAGAGATAAAAACTATACCATCAAGCTAAATCTGACACTTGTACCTTGTTATCATTAATGTAGTTACAAATTATATGAAATTTAAATTTGAACATAACATCCTGATGATATAGAATAATTACCAAAAATCATTAATTATGGAAATGACTGATAAAACCTGAAATTGTACAGGACATGCCTGCTTTACTATCATCATCCATACATTTACTACATTAAATAGAATTTGCAGCTTACATTTTTCAGATGTATTATAATCGTTAATTATGGAAATATATTTTAAATATAATTGTATTCATTAATCTCTATCAAAACCTAATCTGTATGCTACTAGCGAGGTGTGTGGGTAGTTTTATTAAAATTGACGCAATAGTTGTTTTAGATATCGTGTCCACAGACAGACAGAAATACAACATCTTTCCATAAAGCTTTCTTATAAAAGGTGAAAAATATCTGACTTTTACCTCAATTAACTTATCTTTCTTTGTGGCCACTAGCACTACCGCAGGTGTCGTACACCTTTCTGTCTTTCCTCCTTTTGAAGTTCTTAATTCAACTTCTTTTCCCGTACTGCAGATGTGAACAGAGTTCAACCAGAATGTGAGATAATCTGTAACAAAAATATTATTCACAAATTTAAGAATGGCTAGGATAGACAAATATATATTTTCTGATGAAGTAAACAGTTAACATTTTGTTTTATACCTTTGTACGTCATTTCCTTCTTCCAGCATAGAGGATGATAGTTTAGTTCCATCTTGTCAAGAGTACATATCTCCTCGAGTTCATGAGATCCATCAGCAACTATGATGAAAACTGAATTTTCATCCAAAAATGGCTACAATTTTAGAAGAAGCAAAACATTTATTTAATATAAGATATCTGATAAAGCCGAACTGTCTATGAAATATTATACTATAATGGCAACGAACCCTAATCCCAATGAATGTGAATATCCTGTTATTAGCAATTTGCTAAAATGCGTATACATATGTGGAGGCTGAATCCGCACGGTAAAACTACGTCAATGCTCGACAAACAGGACCAAGAACTCGGAAAAACTTAAACACCCTGATAACCAACACCCCAGCCTCACAGAAGAATATATGGAAAAGTTCCAAATGGAAAAAATAGGCAGTAATATAAGTAGAAGAAAGTTAAAGGTAAGCCAGCGATTAGATCAGAGCAAAAGTATACGGTATTCTCTACATGTTGTCTTCACCAAAATCATGCTTATGGGAGGGGGTTGTTGCTTATAGCTACCAGGGTCACATGACCAAGTCTCAGATGCCCAGCAAAATGCCAACCATACAAAAATCTCTCACATTTTTCAGCTGGATACTGGAGTATTGGATTGACCACTAGTGATGACTGAGGCCGCCACATACATCCCACTATTCCATAACAATACAAAGTGGTCGTCAATTATATTGACAAAATTTAACAGCGTATGTCAATATATCTAACATGTTTGTACATAGTTATATCATGACAGCACACTCTATGCTCTAAATTACATTTCAGACTTAAAGACAGTGAAAATATTTTAATTACGGCACATCTGATTTCGTGATTTTAAACGAAAACAATTGGGAAAGATTGTTGATGGATTGTTTTGAACTGTCAAATTGTTTTTGTGATTTTGAGCAATTGTTTGATGAGATGGTACTCGAAATAAATTATTATTAGTATTCTTATTCTTATTATGCTTACAAGTGAAGGGGTTTAATACTATATAATGATAAAAATCATACAGTACAAAGGAATCTGGCAAATGAATGTTAAAATCCTCGGCTGAAAATCATAATGAAACCCAAATTTTGCTAAACTTATAATATAACCTCAGAAAACACTGGTACACGTTAATTTCTAGTGTTTTAAACATTTTTATAGGTTTTCTTTTTCATTATTATTTAAATTTGATGTGTGGTGAAACAATGTGCATTCTTCGACAACACAATACACTACAGTAAAATCATAATCTACTTTTATTCAGATATGCAGACTGTTCACTTAATCTATTCTGTGAGTGGGACATAGTTTTCTCATTGAAACATGCAAACATCAACCTATTACATCATATTTTACTTTTGAAAAACAACAACAATTATTAACGTAATACTGTCTGTTTACTTCGTCTAAAATTGTTCGACATCCAGTGTTAGATGTACAAAGAAATACCGCCACAGAAGTACTCACTGAGAAACAAGTACTCATAGTCGAGTAGATAAGTGCTCATTTTATTCTTCACCTTTTCAGTTCTTTTAAAAATATTGAAAATTATAGAATTTACATGTAAAAATAATAAAATTGAAGGAGTGGTTGTAGAATATCATCGTCTGCCGTCGAGAACAGTTGCTAAGCGTAGTGTTGGAGAGAGTATGCCTTTACTTTGAAGAATGTAACTGAAGAATGTACTGTGCACATGCACTTTGGGCTGGACTCTAGCTTCAGTGAAAAAAAAGTTTAGTACGGCAGCCATGTTTAATATATACATGTAGGTACGTGCACGTGAAGATTCTCCATTAAAGGAAATTTTCGCTCAAAGTCTGGGCTGAATCAACTACATATCATCTTATAGTGTCAATGTTTCATTGACAGTATTTTGTATTATTTGAAAGGGCATCGAAGTTTGTACAATTTAGTAAGGTGCGTGTTATAATAATAATGATGATGATGATGATGATGGTGATAATAATAATAATAATGGTGATAATAATAATAATAATAATAATAATAATAAAGTTTATTTCAACTCGATACCCTTGATAGGTGTATGCCTCTCCTCACAAGGGTCGAGTATAAAAAGACGAAAATATTTAATATATACAAGGATAACTACAACACAGGACATATGTCACAAAGTTACCTAGTTGTTATTATAAGGTGTTTGTAATGTCTTTGTAAATTTTAGCAATGGAAGTCAGATACACGTTTATGAACAAAACATGGCTGTATTTTCATGTGTTGACTTTCATTTGTATTAAATTGTAATTTTACATGTAATTTGACAAAGTATATATAAGTTATTTCTCTGTTCTTTTCTATTTACTCCAAAGCAAGGAGATATTTTTTTGACTATTTCCTTTTTTTCATGTGTTATGTCTAATTTTTTTATTTATTGTGATTTTGTTGCCACAAAAATAACCATCCATTCAGTAAAAATGGTGAAGGAAACAGCAGCATGGTGCACGTCTGTTTATCTATTGTTCTGTATCACCTCTGTAGTGTACAAATAGCATAATATGCAAGACATTGATTAAGTTTACTAATTATGTATGTGCACCAAATAATATTTGTGTTTCCTCGTTTGTATTACCTGGAAGTATGAGGCTGCAGCTGAACAAATGTTCTTGATAGTTTTGTTAGATGATTTACACGTAATATCGCACACCCTGAACAGCATTGGTAAATGTATTTGTGTATCAGTACACATAGAATGATGCAATACATCCAATCAAATTGATTTTTTAGTCCATGCACAAAAACATTGCCCCATGAATAATGATTTCACCTTATTACTGTACAACTTATAGATGAAAGAGCTCTGTAATTGACATGTGCAATATCTAATTATGGTATTTTAACAATTGTCAGTGAATATATTGTTTGTTGTTTTGTAAAAAATAATACATTGAAATAATGCTCGTGCAGGTTTGAAAAACATTGGTAGTAATTAATACGACAAAGTGTCTGTGATATATGTATTATATCAGGTGTCGTAATTGTATTATATGAAATGTGAATTCGTTCAAACGATATATAGTGCCTAATTACAGAACATCATTAATTTTAAGCAAATTACTCATAGATTACTCACCTGGTGAGATGTGTAATATACACTTTGTCCAGCCAGATCCCATAGTGTGAAATCGATTTCGTCATTTAAACATTCAAAATCATCCAACTCTAGGCCATTCATCAAAGACGTTTGCTCGGCAGGTGTTAGAAATGCCTTTGATATCAGCATTTTAATTCTAGGGTTGGCACTAGATTCACTGCCTTCAAGAGAGACACCAATATCCTCCTGGCTTATAGGGGCCTGATTGTTTATTGTTTCTGCATCTGAAACAAAGAAACAATCGTCTGAAATAATGTGTATAGGAAAAGCTTCAATATATTTTATCAGTGATTCTTTCTAGTGTTTTGAGGTTTTGTGGACATTTTATCGTCTACTAACCTTTCTGTGAGTTTTTTGTGGGTTTTCTTCACTTTTTCTGTGAAGACTTTCACGTTCTTGTTCGAGTTGGTGTTGGCGGTTTTTATTACCTGCCTTTCTTATACTGTTTATTGATACACTTCTATATTTCTCCTTTTTATCATGCCAAAGGGTAAATCTATGGCAAATCTGAAGGCCATTCTGTTGGTCAAAATTGTTGGCAGTGTTCCCGTGATGCCCCATCAGAGGTCGCGTTAATGTGTTGTACGTATTTGACAACATATTTGACCCTGAGGAGCAGTTTTTTGCATGTATGCATTACCAGGATGCATCATGAACAACTAGAGGACAAATGGGACTTTCTGTATAAGCAAATGTACAGTTATCGTTACCTGAATTGTAAAGCAAGACGGTTTACTCACAGTTCTGTATTATAACTGTCGTCTAAATCTCTTAGTGCAGTGCAAAAACTAATGCATCGATACTAATGAAATTTGCTACACATCACATCTTTTATATGCTAAGGGAGCGATCAGTTTTTAGGGCTGGGATGGGCCGCTGACTTTTTGTTCATGTTGTACTTAAAAATAGTGACCCCCCCTGCAATTCACCCACAAAACAATTCACCCCCTCTGACAAATAAAAAACAAACTGACCCCCCCCCCCAATCTGTTGACAAGAAACATGTTGTTTTTTTGTTCTTGCAAAAGACACTCAATTCTCAAAGCATAATACTGCACACTGCATATTTAATTTTACATGTTACAATTTCAGTAATTTTTAGTGTATCTGGTAAATTGCTAACTAAAATCCATTGCTTCACATGTATAAAGCTCTTCAGATTGGAACTCTATGATAAGTATGATTGTCTGTTCATGGACATACACAATATTCATGGTTTAGTACTCAAAAGTTCTAGGATATCTCTTAGATTAAGTGAACTATTACCATAGGTTAATTCAGCTAATTATCAAGTATACTATTATAAATAGAGTTAATATACTCGTAACCCCATGTCAATAACTGTCACACATAATGATGTACTTGCATCATATAACGATATGTTCACATCATATAACGATATGTTCACATCATATAGTCATTATATTGTTTTTATTTAGGCTTACTTGATTTAACATGTTCCAGAGGAGATGTAATATCTAATTTTCCTCATAACTTTGCACCATGTCTGTACTACAGAAATCCTGGCTACAGTAAGGAGCCCTTTACTAGATCATCATCAAACAAGTCTGTATTTATGACTTTGTTTATCAGTCATTCACATAATATATTCTCCGAAAATCAAAGCAATATTGTATTCACCTTGGAATTATTTAATTCTTGGTAGTTTATGGCATAGAACAACCAGATTTAAACTGAATGCCTTCCATAAGGCCTAAGGGTATAGTCTTGCAATTTCATGATTTATGCAAGAAATTTAGCTCTATATGTGTGATTCGTCAAGTCCCAATGAAAGTTAGTTGTAAAAAATGTTGTTCAAATGCCCGCCACGCCTCCTATTCTCAGCACAGAAAGCTTGCCATCCTCGACTTCATTCAGCTTTCGTGATCCCCTACATACCCAGGATATGGCATGTGTGTGTTGAACTTCCTTCTATCCCACCACAAGTTTACACATTCCTTTAATTACTACGGGAAAATTGTCAAGATTTTGTTGAGTGGTGCGCACTCACTGTACACTAATTATATAGAGGTCAATGCATAGGTCACCATTATTGATACATTGTCGCGAAATCTTCTTTGTAGGCTTGGCGAGGCTTGGTATATTTTCCATATTTTGACCACACACATTTGGGTATAAATTATAGATTATTACACTTGATAAATATGTGAGAGTGTATTTATATCCTGAGATACAGAGCTAGATAAATGATTATGTACAAGCCTTGCAACAAACAGCAGTAGTTTGTTATTGAGAGAAATCAGAAAAGAACACGGTAAAAAGGAGATGGTTCGAGGTCAATATAATACTTCCTAGACTTCTAATCGAAAATCTAAAAAGACACGATTTCTCTTTATTCGTCTGTGCATTAGTGTGTGAAATTTGAAAATGATAAGTGATATTTGACGAAATTGAAACGATGATAAATATTTCACCTGTTTGTGAACTCCACGCTCATTGTAAACCTATTTTAAGGCCAAGAAATTTTTTTTTTCTGGTGAGCTTGAATCACTTTAGAATACCCTGCCCCGGTCTTCTTTTTTCTCGTGTTTGTCCAGCCAATGCAGAGTGCAGATCCAAGGGAAACACAAAATAAGGTTGGCACGAAACCCCTGAGAACAGAGTCTTTCTCAGTGTAGAGCTATGTAGAGCACGAGCTCGTATAAAGTTGGCGTCAGATTCAGATTCAGGTAGCGTCATATTGAGCGTCAGATAGCCTCAGATTCGAATACACCCGAGGGCACTGAAGCAGAATCCTTCCCTGTAGTCTCAACGATATTATTTCAGGTTTGAGTCCATCGGGTGTCTTCGGATATGAGGCCATCTGATGCTCAATATAACGTTCATAAGATAACGCTACCTGAATCTGAATCTGAATCTGAATCTGATGGCAACTTTATACTCATTTGATCGATTAATTACTCAAATTGGTCATTAATATTCATCAAATTATTACTAAAACCTAATCAGTTCTTGCCATTACCCTACGAAATTTCGTTTGAATTGATGCAGCTGTTTTTTCGGAAATGGTGACACACACACACACGCGCACGCGCGCGCGCGCGCGCACACACAGACACACAGTCTTCATCGCTATATTAAAACCTTCTTTACAGAAGGTAATAAAAAGACAAAAGGGAGTTTCACATGTAACCTGGTAACATGTATTAAACTTGGTGAAACACAAACACGGAAAGGTTGTTTTCGATAAGAAGACGTAGTTCATACTATGGCTATGCCAAATAACAGTTCAGTAGTTTGTACGGTGGCCCACAGGTGACATAGGAACAATACATTTGTGGAAGAAATAATTAATTTTTTGAGAGCAAAATATTTAGTACAGGGATAGTACAAGGATAAAATTTTTCTTTTATAGGACAAAGAATTATTTTCTTTTGTTCAAAATAGAAATATCAAAGCAAAAAGTATACCACTACACTGTTGTAAGACAAAAGTTCAGAAAATTTATTTGCATCACAAGATTTTTACTTAGTGAGGCCCAAAATATTTTTCCCAAGAATAAACTCTCCCTTACCCCCACTCCACACTAAAAGAATTCTTTTGTATTCATTTTGAAAATTTGTATGTTTCTTTGAAAGTGTTGCTTATTTTTGTTATCTTATAAATTTCATTCATTCATTTGCAAGACAATCAAGCAGTCAACACTGAGTCACAATCAAAAAAATACCTGTAATGTGAATATGATATATGGGAGAGGGGGGTCATCATGTTTTACAATTAAGTGATAGGGGGAGGTCAGAGTCTGACATTCTAGGTATTTGAATTTACTATCATAGCATATATTTATGTTACAATGGATGTCACTGACCCATAAACAGCATGCACAGGGAATTTTTCGATATTTTATCTTTTTCATATTTTATCTATTTTTGCACAGAAACCACATATTGTGATTTCCGTTAATATGTCAATGGATGTTCGAATAATAACTTGTTCTGAACTCAGCATAACCTCATAGAGGTAACAAACTACCAAGGGTGAGATGGATTCCAACCCAACAGACAATTTTCTAGCATTACAAACATATATTTTACCAAAACAAGACATCTTTAAGCCTAATTTATGTTTCCATGGAAACAGTAGGCAATCTGTGTTACAACAGATAGCACCGAATCATTGACATATATGTTAAAGGTCTGGAAATTTTTTCATGTTTTATATCAGATTTTGTAAAATATCCACACAATATGGTGATTTTGGTTACTATGGCAATGGATGTTCATAAAATACTACTTTTTTGAACTCACCATAACAAATTATTCCGTAGGCAGTATGCAAATAAACCTGATTATTATTAAATTTATAACATTATTTGTCAGATGCATATGTATTGAACCAAAACACTTTTAAAACTACTGTACCTTTCCATGGATGGAAAAAGCTGTCGTATTTTAGACAATTTGTTTTACAAATGATAGCACCAACTCATACGTGCCAAAAACAAGGAAATCCTTTTAGTAATTTTTATTTTTTCCATGGTTTATGTCAAATTTTGGAAAAACAATCTGCATCGTATGGTGATTTGGTTACCATAGCAACTGATGCTCATACAGTGAACCCTTTATTTTTGAATTCAGCATAATAAACTTCCCCAGGTAGGGTGGTCAATGTGGAAATAAACTTGATTATTACTAAAATTAATATTATTATATAATTCTATTTAATTATTATAAATATTTGTGGTATCATGGTATGTAATACTGCATTAATTATGCAAACATTATTAATATAATTTGTTCAAAAACATGTAGGTAAGACCTACCCTTGTTATCTTTATTCTGGTCATCAGATGGATGTACTGTAAATCCCTGTACTGTGAAATATCGTCTTGTAGTGTAACTGTTTCATTGACAGTATCGCGAACAACTTTTTAACAATGTTTTCAAATTTATTTCCCAAATTTTGGGATGACCTTTGACCCACTTTCATGTATCTCATCATCTACAATGTGCCAATGAGGACCGTTATGTTGTCTCGACACCCTATTGTTTTTGTTCTGTTTTTTATTATTATTATTGTTTCACCTACTAAAAGTACCTGCCAATTGAACATGCTTGCACCAAATGACTTGATATTTGGCACATGGGTAAAACACAAAACTGTTTTTTATTGCAAAACAAAGCCAATCAGTCACATGGTGGCCATCTTGGATTCAATATTCAAATGTCTCTCATTTGCATAATAATCAATCAATCAAAAAATCCATTCAAATGTTTTGTAGACCATGTAGAAAAGATGCCACAAACAACATTTCAGTCCGATTGGCCTTGCTTGTCATCTTTGAGACTAGCGAGTTGGTTTTTGCTGGACATGCATCAGTTTGGGACCAAAATTTGGTCCCATATTTTAGGGTGACCTTTGACCTTAGAATTTAATTCATTATATGCATATCAAATTATAGGCAACCTAATAGGGTCTACTATGGGACCAATCCCCCCCCCGCCCAATTTTGGTATGACCTTTGACCTACTTCCAAAATCTCACCCTGTACAACATGTGTAGATCTGGTATTTGGTGGAATTGGGTAACTATGGGACCCAATTTATTTCCCAAATTTTGGGATGACCTTTGACCTACTTTCATATATCTAACCCTGTACAACATGTGTACACCTGTTATTTGGTGAAATGTGGGTACCGTAACTATGGGACCCAATTTATTTCCCAAATTTTGGGATGTCTTTTGACCTACTGGCATATTTCATCATACAATGTGCGCAGGCAGTATGTCTCAAAACCTGTGATTGCTGCTATATGCAGCTATATTTTACAATTGTATTGCATGATCATGTCACTACTCACCAGACTGTCGTAGCTTTTGCAGTAGTTTTGATATTCGTGCAACTGTTGTCTCTCTTGACCACCTTTTCTTCTCTAAAATCAAATAATAAAATAGTGCCGATGGCGTTGTAGCACAACAGTGTAGTGGTATTTTTTAAATGTTTATATACACCGTAATTCTACTGTTGGTATGGACAGCATCTTCATTCTGGGTCAACTGTGTGAATTTTTGAAAGTGTATCCATATTGTCACTTGTGTAATACACATTACCATTTCACCATTGCTATGGGTATGTAGTTTTCTAGATACAAGTTTTTGACCATAAAAACGATTTGTAGACCTAATTTGCACCTCACTAATTGGCTGTTCATGTCATGAGTACACCTTCATATAAACATCCCCAGATGCATCCCCATTAGTTAGTGGTTTTATAGATTTTCGACCAAAAGGGTCTACTTTTTAGACTTAATGTGCTCATCACTGATGGGATCATAATGTCATAAATAACTTTCATCTACATACCCTTGAGAACATTCCAATCAAATTACAGACACAATTACACTGTAGTTTTTGAGCGATAACTGTTTTTGATCCAAATCACATACCTGTGATGCAATCATTTTGCCTTGAACAATTTCTTAACTAGACACCAAAGGCAAACCAAATACCAAAAGTAATAGGTCTGGCAGTTTTTAACTTTAGGTTGTTGTCTGTCAGACATACAAGCAGACACACAGAGAGACAGACAGACAGACAGACAGACAGACAGACAGACAGACAGACAGACAGACAGACATACATACATACATACATACATACATACATACACACATACATACACGCATACATACATACATACATACATACATACATACATACATACATACACACATACATACATACACACACATACATACATACATACATACGTACATACATACATACATACATACATACATACATACATACATACATACATACATACAAACATACCTACATACCTTCCTACATACATACATACATACATACATACATACATACATACATACATACATACATACATACATACATACAGAGAACTAGACTGTGAAACAGACGTCACTTCACCTACAGCATATAGCTATTAATAGCACTTCTAAATCTCAGTTCACTTGTGCTATAAAGCAATTTTTCAATCATAAGAAGATCAATCAACTTATTAATATTATGTGAAACAGGTCATTAAAAGTAAACTTGTATTTTATTATTTATTATTTTTAGCATATTAGATATGCATATTGTTACTTATTGTGTGACTTTTAGCTCAAAAGGCCAATGAGTAGCTGGCCATGTGCTCATTGGTCAATCTGTCTAATGTCTGTCATAGTCACCAGTATTTCAAGAAGCCCATGGAATGAAATTCAATATAGAAATACTTATATTTACCTTTTAAGAAAAAGTCTGATATATCTATTTTGAAGTGAAATGTTTCAATTCCCACTGTTGGTTCATGGTCTTTGTTGAACGCTTCTGAAAATAAACTACGTTTAAGACAGGTTTTCCCAACTCCATACTGTCCCACTATCATTATTCTTCCACACTGAACTTTAACTGTTGGATTATGACTCTCGGCTTTCTCCAACGTACTGCTAAATGAATTTCCTACAAAGAGGAAATGGAAGAGAATTCAGGTTTGAGTCCATTGGGTGTCTTCGGATATGAGGCCATCTCATGCTCAATATAACGTTCATAAGATAACGCTACCTGAATCTGAATCTGAATCTGAATCTGATGCCAACTTTATACTCATTTGATCAATTAATTACTCAAATTGGTCATTAATATTCATCGAATTATTGCTAAAACCTAATCAGTTCTTGCCATTACCCTACGGAACATGTCTATGAAATTTTGTTTGAATTGATGCAGCTGTTTTTTCGGAAATGGTGACACACACACACACACGCGCGCGCACAGACACACAGACTTCATCACTATATTAAAACCTTCTTTACGGAAGGTAATAAAAAGACAAAAGGGGGTTTCACATGTAATCTGGTAACATGTATTAAACTTGGTGAAACACAAACACGGAAAGGTTATTTTCGATAAGAAGACATGTCATTCATACTATGGCTATGCCAAATAACAGTTCAGTAGTTTGTACGGTGGCCCACAGGTGACATAGGAACAATACATTTGTGGAAGAAATAATTAATTTTTTGAGAGCAAAATATTTAGTACAGGGATAGTACAAGGATAAAAATTTTCTTTTATAGGACAAAAAATTATTTTCTTTTGTTCAAAATAGAAATATCAAAGCAAAAAGTTCAAATTTGTAAGACAAAAGTTCAGAAAATTTATTTGCATAACAAGATTTTTACTTAGTGAGGCCCAAAATATTTTTCCAAAGAATAAACTCTCCCTTACCCCCATTCCACACTAAAAGAATTCTTTTGTATTCATTTTGAAAATTTGTATCATATGTTTCTTTGAAAGTGTTGCTTATTTTTGTTATCTTATAAATGTCATTCATTCATTCATTCATTCATTCATTCATTCATTCATTCAAACTCCTTTTTGAATATATTTACCCTGTGCAGTCAATAATTAGATGATAGTGCTATCCCAGGATCTTATAAAGTATTTGCAAGACAATCAAGCAGTCAACACTGAGTCACAATCAAAAAATACCTGTAATGTGAATATGATATATTGGAGGGGGGGGGGGGGTGGTCATCATGTGTTACAATTAAGTGATAGGGGAAGGTCAGAGTCTGACATTCTAGGTATTTGAATTTACTATCATAGCATATATTTATGTTACAATGGATGTCACTGACCCACAAACAGCATGCACAAGGGATTTTTTCGATATTTTATCTTTTTCATATTTTATCTATTTTTGCAAAGAAACAACATATGGTGATTTCCGTTACTATGTCAATGGATGTTCGAATAATAACTTGTTCTGAACTCAGCATAACCTCATAGAGGTAACAAACTACCAAGGGTGAGGTGGATTCCAACCAAACAGACAATTTTCTAGCATTACAAACATATATTTTACCAAAACAAGACATCTTTAAGCCTAATTTACGTTTCCATGGAAACAGTTCTCCTATTTTAGGCAATCTGTGTTACAACAGATAGCACCGAATCATCGACATATATATTAAAGGTCTGGAAATGTTTTCACGTTTTATATCACATTTTGTAAAATATCCACCCAATATGGTGATTTAATTGGTTACCATGGCAATGGATGTTCATAAAATACTACTTTTTTGAACTCACCATAACAAATTCTTCCGTAGGCAGTATGCAAATAAACCTGATTATTATTAAATTTATAACATTATTTGTCATATGCATATGTATTGAACCAAAACAACACTTTTAAAACTACTGTACGTTTCCATGGATGGAAACAGCTGTCCTATTTTAGACAATTTGTTTTACAAATGATAGCACCAACTCATACGTGCCAAATACAAGGAAATCCTTTTAGTAATTTTTATTTTTTCCATGGTTTATGTCAAATTTTGGAAAAACAATCTGCATCGTATGGTGATTTGGTTACCATAGCAACTGATGCTTATACAGTGAACCCTTTATTTTTGAATTCAGCATAATAAACTTCCCCAGGTAGGGTGGTAAATGTGGAAATAAACTTGATTATTACTAAAATTAATATTATTATATAATTCTATTTAATTATTATAAATATTTGTGGTATCATGGTATGTAACACTGCATTAATTATGCAAACATTATTAATATAATTTGTTCAAAAACATGTAGGTAAGACCTACCCTTGTTATCTTTATTCTGGTCATCAGATGGATGTACTGTAAATCCCTGTACTTCCACTCCATCAATTGGTATGTCCTTCATCTCTGCTTCATCTTTTAACGCCTCTTTCTTCTCTTCCTCCTTTTTTCCTTGTTCTGCTCTTTGTCTTTCCTCACGTTGTTGATGTTTTCTGTCATCATCTGCCTCCATTTCTGAGTGGGAAAGTGCTACATAAAAAAACAACATATTTATTATATTGAAAAGGTTTCGCTCAAAGTTGAAGCTGAATTAACTACTTGGAGTGAATTCAAACTGATAGCTGCAAAATTTGTAATGATCAAACATTTTGTATCTATGTCATGATGTATACGTCACTATGCATCTGTAGAATGTACTAACTTTTGAAAGAAAATTGTGGGCATGAGGGGTGGTGGTTGAGGGTTGGAGGTTGGAGGGGTTAGTATCTGTTTGTTTGTTTGTTTGTTTGTTTGTTTGTTTGTTTGTTTTTGTAAACAAAAATAACTTAGCCTGAGCCTACTGTGCTGGCAGAGGGATTCTTGTGTTCTGCAGAAAATGTAATAATGATCATGAACCATGGTCAAGGAGCCACCGAAGCTATTCAACAAATTGAACCGACTATAACAACAGTGTTTACAACTCAGGTCTCATTTTCACGTTTAAGTGCTAAGCATGAACATTCTGATCTACACATGCAGCAATATAGTGAAATATCGTCTTGTAGTGTCACTGTTTCATTGACTGTATCACGTACAACTTTTTAACAATGTTTTCAAATTTATTTCCCAAATTTTGGGATGACCTTTGACCCACTTTCATGTATCTCATCATCTACAATGTGCCAATGAGGGCCGTTATGCTGTCTCGACACCCTATTGTTTTTGTTCTGTTTATTATTATTATTATTGTTTCACCTACTAAAAGTACCTGCCAATTGAACATGCTTGCACCAAATGACTTGAAATTTGGCACATGGGTAAAACACAAAACTGTTTTTTTATTGCAAAACAAAGCCAATCAGTCACATGGTGGCCATGTAGTAAAGATGCCACAAACAACATTTCAGTCCGATTGGCTTTGCTTGTCATCTTTCAGAAGAAGATTTGTTTTCCCCAGAGACCAAGCCCCCTCATTAATTATTTGCATGTCTAATGCCAGGCTAACTAATAGGACTAGCGAGTTGGTTTTTGCTGGATGTCGTGAGTACACCTTCATATAACCATCCCCAGATGCATCCCCATTAGTTAGTAGTATTATAGATTTTCGACCAAAAGGGTCTACTTTTTAGACTTAATGTGCTCATCACTGATGGGATCATAATGTCATAAATAACTTTCATCTACATACCCTTGAGAACGTTCCAATCAAATTACAGACACAATTACCCTGCAGTTTTTGAGCGATAACTGTTTTTGATCCAAATCACATACCTGTGATGCAATCATTTTGCCTTGAACAATTTCTTAACTAGACACCAAAGGCAAACCAAATACCAAAGTAATAGGTCTGGCAGTTTTTGACTTTAGGTTGTTGTCTGTCAGACATACAGGCAGACACACAGAGAGACAGACAAACAGACAGACAAGACAGACAGACAGACAGACATACATACATACAGAGAACTAGACTGTGAAACAGACGTCACTTCACCTACAGCATATAGCTATTAATAGCACTTCTAAATCTCAGTTCACTTGTGCTATAAAGCAATTTTTCAATCATAAGAAGATCAATCAACTTATTAATATTATGTGAAACAGGTCATTAAAAGTAAACTTGTATTTTATTATTTATTATTTTTAGCATATTAGATATGCATATTGTTACTTATTGTGTGACTTTTAGGATTTTAAATGTTTGAGCACCATTTATTACTAAACATGTTTGCGCTCATGGTGGTTTAATATTTTTTCATGGTAAGCAGCAACTACAGAAGTGTTATTTAGTTTTATGTTTTCTTTTGTTTTGTTAGTCATGAATCTGTTAAAATTGTTTTTGTAAACATATAGTGGATTTAATAGCACAATTGAACTGATAAGGTTCAGTAGTGTTATAGGTATGATGCGGTGTCTGTCCAACTATGTGTCTGTATCTGTGTCTGTGTCTGTGTCTGTGTCTGTGTGTGTTGTCGACTTAACTCAAGAACCGATTGCCTTTGATTCGGTTGGATGGTTCTTACTTGAGCTTGCCCTGAAGAAATTTAATTTTTGTAAGGTGGATCTCTGCCTTTTGAAAGGGGAGTCCAAGTTACATTATAAATATAGGAGTAACCTCTGGATGTTTCCCTTGTACTAGAGGTTCATGTAAGGGAGACCCTTTATCTCTGCAATTGAATTGATGACCATTGCTGTTAGACAAAGTAATGACATTAATGGAATAAGAGAGAAACTAGAAGCTTACACTCCAAAAACTACTGGGAAAATTCACCAGACATTTGGTGGGAATGTTCTTAGGGGTATGTACATTAAGATTTGTTCGCGACATGATGGCCCTATCAGTGATATACAAATAAGGGCTCTTTAATTCCAAAATTACTGGGCAAATTAGGCTGAATTTTTAAAGGCGATGAATTTGGGGATGTGTAGATGAAGCACTATTAAGCCTCATCAGTGATATGCAAATTAGGTAGAGAAATGTGAATTTTGGTCGAAAAATGTATTTGGTCGATAGGGCCAAAATTTGATGTTTTCTTCTGCAGATGTTGTTCAAATCATTCTGACACAATTAGCCCTACAAGCCATGTCCATGCTAGCAACAATCAAAAGCCAGTATATATTGCAAAAATAAAAGCAGCATCTGGTAGGTGAGTAAACATTAAAAAATATGCACATATGCCTAGCAACAAAACCACGTTGAGCAACAACCAAATGATGGTGTATATTCCAAAGATTTATGATATGGTATTAAACGATGTGTTACTACATAGGCCCTGCTAATACCTCAAGTGATAAATTTATGATATGGTAATGAATGATGTGTTACTACATAGGCCCTGTCAATGTTACAAATGATAAATTTATGATATGACATTGAATGATGTATTACTACATAGGCCCTGTCAATGTTACAAATGATAAATTTATGATATGACATTGAATGATGTATTACTACATAGGCCCTGTCAATGTTACAAATGATAAATTTATGATATGACATTGAATGATGTGTTACTACATAGACCCTGTCAATGTCACATATGATAAATTTATGATATGACATTGAATGATGTATTACTACATAGGCCCTGTCAATGTTACAAATAATAAATTTATGATATGATAATGAATGATGTGTTACTACATAGACCCTTCCAATGTCACAAATGATAAATTTATGATATGGTATTGAATGATGTGTGTTGGTAAAGTATAGTGTGTATGTAGCAAAGTCCACTCAGTTGGTAAAATATAGTGAAAGTGTATTCTTTGCACTTGTTACTGTAGGTAGAAAGGGTGGTTTAGCAACACTTCTGAAAAAGAAAACCCTCTAATGGCATCAAGCTGCTGGTGATGTGATACTTCTAAAAGACCAAATCTTTCTGAGTTATTCAGGTTCTATGAATGTGTCCGAATGGCAAACTCGCCTGAGAAGTTAGATGGAAAACTCCACTCTAAACCACTGTATAAGGATCTCAGTCAATGGACAAGACCTTAATACTTTTGATTTTGAAAGGGCTGTTCTGAAGTGGGGAAATCTTAAGGACAGAAAAAATTACGTTCTGAATAGTACGATGTTGAATAGTCTCCGTTACCCAGACTCTCGTCACTGGGGGCTCTACCTGGAGGATATCATAATCCGTCATGATTTAAATTGTGCCATGTATGCGGACGATTCCGAACTGTATCTCACGAGTGAGGGTGACCGGGTTCCGACTTCAGTTATTGAGTCATGCAATAGTGAAGTTAGACAGTGGATGCGTGATAATATGCTGTCTTAACGACGGTAAAACAGAAATTGTGCATTTTTCTTCTAAATTTGGTGGTGCAGGTCCGGTACCCCGGTGTGAGATACGGATTGGTGATGTTGATATACAACCGTCTAATGTTGTTCGTAATCTTGGTGTTTCCATGGATTCGGCGGCTACTATGTCTGATCATGTAATTAATATTTGTAAAGCTGCCTCTCATGCTCTGTGGAATATTGACAAAATTCGCACTCTTCTTGATCAAAGTTGCACTGAAAAACTAGTTCATGCTTTTATTACATCACGCTTAGATTATTGCAACAGTTTATTATATGGTCTCCCACTACAACAAATTCGTAAGCTCCAAATTATCCAGAATTCAGCAGCAAGACTTGTCGTTAGAAGGAAAAAAGTTGAGCATATTACCCCAGTTCTTCATTCATTACACTGGCTACCAATTAAGAAGCGCATTGAATTCAAAGTACATTTTGTACTCTGTATTGTTTTTAAAGTGGGCTCTTAATGGGTGCGGGCCTTCATATCTAGGCGATTTATTAATGATTATATCCACCCGTCGTTCCCTTCAGTCGCAATCCGGTAGCGTGGTGAATTTGCACCAACGGATAGGGAACACTGCATACTATGGTGATCGGGCCTTCTCTATTTGCGGCCCACGCCTTTGGAATGCCCTGCCATCATGTCTTCGTTTTTCACATATATAATTACTTTGAACAGTTTTAAATCTGCCTTGAAATGTCATCTTTTTAGATCTCATTATTATTAACTTTTAACTTTTTTTACATTTCAGTCTTTTAAATATCATTCCGTGTCTTTGTATTTTTATCCTGTTTCATATTATGTTTATACTTGTGTTTATGTACATTTTAAAATACTTTTATACTTTTGTTCAGCGCATTGAGATTGTTTTAATGTAATGCGTTCTATAAGAAATAAATATTATTATTATTATTATTACCTCTGAGACCTCCCCTCAGTGAGTCTGGGGAAACTAAATCCAAACTTGCCCGCACAGGAACTAGCTCCTAGAGTAGTACATGCTGGAGAATCAGTGCAGGCTGATTGATTTAGGTACTTGCGTGATAGGTTATCATTTGTCAAGTAACTGATACATGTACATCTTAATATAACAAACAGGCCTCATATGCCCATTTTGTATGACTTGGAATAAATGTACTGTAAATCTGGGATATTGTAATGACTTCCAGCACAGGGTAGTTAGAACATGGTTTCCCCAGAATCTTGTCTGGGCAGTCTTGTAGAAGAGCCCCCAGTGGTGAGAGTCTGGGTAATGAAGACTAATTGTTGAAAGGCTTGTACCGTACTCTTTTTGTATATGTTTGCACGGAAATTCTGTCCCAGTACCATCATTAATTTTTGTATTTATTTGCAGGGAAATTCTGTCTGTTTTTGTACGTTTTTGAAAGAAACCACTAAAATGAAATATTTCTTTTTTTTAAAATTCACAATATTTTATTTAATCTTGTGTTTTCCATATTTTAAAAGTATTATGAGACTGAAAGTTACTCAAAATAATGTCATGAAATAGTGTCATTTTAGTAACAAAATTTCATAAAGCTTCTACAACAGTAAGGTGACACCCCACTTGATCCCCCCTCCCCCAGCAGCTGCTTATGCGGCTGCTGCTGAACAAAATGTTAATGAACGATAAAGTGTTGCTAATTGGTTCTAAGGCATTGCATGCCGCTGTGACCTTGAAGGGCTTTATGCCCCATCATGGAACTGTACCATGGCGGGCCGTTTAAATATGGACATGTTTATCCATTTTGTGGCAGATTAGTTGTCAGATAGGATAAAGTGTTTTCTAAGATTGTCATGGGAGGTTATATTTGTAGATTTTGGAATTAAAACGTGAGATCTTTGAAATTGTCGTTTATCGTCTGCTGTGTCTTTCGGTTTCCTAACTTGTGTATATCCGTAACAATCACCAGCAACTTCATTTTTTGAATATCGTAAATACACATAATAAAGTCATTATTTTGTATTATGATCATCCTAGACTAGAATCCTGGAATAAAATATTTGCTCACAAGTGCCTGTGCTGATGAAAGTTAGTAGACAATGTTGCCTATTTATGCTAGTATAAGTGCTAGATCTAGCAAACACTTTAGGGGTGGACCATTTGATATCCGGGGGGGGGGGGGGGCTTAGAAGATTTGACGGGGGAGGGAGATGCCAAATGGAGTTGCTTAAACAAATCAGGATATAAGTGGGTGATGGAAAAAACGACATACCATTGCTGCTAGGAAAAAAAGTTCTTGGCAGGTATATGATGCACAAGTTTGAATGTACTGTTCAACCTGCTAGTACCTCTCCAACCAGGACACTTGTCAGATCATGACAAACATTTTCAAACACATGTCAGGGACCAGTCAGTTTCTTTGGCCTGTGGTACATATATTATATATTTTTGTTCTTGTCTCTGTTTCTTTCATTATTTTTTTTATATTACTTCATGTAAGGGTTCAAACATAACTATACATAAAATTATACATATACATGTATTACCTAGCTACCACACTAGTTACAGAACATGCCATGTAAATGTTTGGCTGTTTCACAATCAATGCTTCACTTATCTTGCACTTTGGGGCAAAAGTGAACTTGGAGATTTTGTAATTGTAATCTTCATAGATAGTTTATAGAAGAACTTAATCTAAATTGTTCTAGTCTCTTCAGCATGAAATTGTCAGAAGGGATGAATACACTTTCTATTTCGGACACTCGGATGTATCGACACTACAAATCAGATTCCAGTTTCCATTGTACACTAGGTATGACCACCTACAGTTCTCTAACATACCAGTGACTCTACTATACATGCAATATTAATGCCCCTATACCAATAGTATGGGCCCACTTTTATGTGACATGGGAAACTCATTTAAAAACTTATTAATGCCAATAAATGATGACTCTGAGACAAGATGTGCCGTTAAAGAAGGGGGGAGCGAGCTTCACGTGCAGGTGTCGTAGCGAGCAGCCATGTCGTGAGGCCACTCGCCTGTCTGAGTGACATCACGTCATGGAAGGCGTGGTACCCGAGTGTTGCCAGCCACCAGCGGGGGCGTGTACTGTGAACAGGGCAGAGCATTGGGCGGTGCAGGGTCTGCGTGTGAGTCTCGCACCGCCGCGGTCTGTGCCCCGCATGCCTGGTCACAGCCAGTGAGCCCCGTGGCGGCAGCCCCCCTTACTGTGTTTATTGATAATAACATTCAATCCTTCTCATTCTTTTGTTTTATTCTTTTTACATTTGTTTTTCGATATCTGATAGTTGGCAGGCGTCATAGCGGGCAGCCATGTCATGGAGCACGCCCTAGGTGGGTGTCCTGACGATGGAGTGCGTGGTGCCTGTTGGTGTTCCCCACGGTGTGTGTGTATGTTAGATCAGGCATCGTGCATGGATTGAGTATTATGTGCATCCATGGGTTTTGTATATGCAGGTGTGTATCAGGAGTGGGTGGGTGGGAAATGTTTGCCTAGGGTGATGGTGCTTGTGTTCACTGTGCGAATGTTAGCAGGAAGAGGCTGAGCGGGGATGGGAGTTAATATATATATTAATGTAATAGGAGAACAGTGTTTGGTATCGGATTGCATCCCGTGTATTTGATTGGAGTCATCCCCCCGGCATTAACCGCGATTATATGACTATGCTATAATCCCAACATTAATGCCAATAAATGATGACTCTGAGACAAGATGTGCCGTTAAAGAAGGGGGGAGCGAGCTTCACGTGCAGGTGTCGTAGCGAGCAGCCATGTCGTGAGGCCACTCGCCTGTCTGAGTGACATCACGTCATGGAAGGCGTGGTACCCGAGTGTTGCCAGCCACCAGCGGGGGCGTGTACTATGAACAGGGCAGAGCATTGGGCGGTGCAGGGTCTGCGTGTGAGTCTCGCACCGCCGCGGTCTGTGCCCCGCATGCCTGGTCACAGCCAGTGAGCCCCGTGGCGGCAGCCCCCCAAATTAATTTGCTAAAGTTAGCATGGTGTTGTCTGGCATGCCGTTTGCTTTGGTCAGTATGGTATGACGATTGGGATGTGCATAGTTAATCTATGGTTGTAATCACATAACATGAATAGATGGTGGTAAGATATGACAGTCCGTACGGTTGGGCCTAGTGCCCTAGTCTTAGCCCTTGTTCACTTAGGTCAGGGTTGCATGGCACACCCTATGCAGTCTTAGGTAATGTGGTTGATGACAATGATCGAGTACCAACGATGCAACGTTAGATAGTGTTAATTAGCTTGGTGTCCCTGGCAGTGATTGTCTAAGTCACGGAGCTAAGCGAGGTCCCGTAGGTCACACATTTGATTCCTTGGGTCGCGTCGGATGTCCTCTTGACTCGCGTGTGGTGCGGTGCGCGGCTAGTAGGCGCGGTACACTTTGTAGGATGGTCGTGGGCGTATTCACATATATCTGGTAGGCGTCACTTCTCCATCGGCCCAGAGTTTTGATGAGCCAGTCTGGGAGTTTGGCGGCAGCGGCCGTGGTGGCTGCCCCACTCCTGAAACTGTGTGTGGTGTACTTGTGGGCGTGTAAGATCCGAGCCCGCGTGAGTAGGTCGCGTAATAGCGTGGACAACGATTGTCGCGTGAGATATCGTCCGTCTCTGAACACGAAGGCTGGGCCCTCCCCAGACCCCTTCCTGAGGCTAGCGTATTTCTCGTAGGCGCGGACAGCACATATGGATGAGTCGGAGGGTGCTATTTGGATGGCGTTACCGCGTCTGAAGGGGTCGGTCTTGGACACCTTCACTATGACGACCAGAATGGTATCAAGGGAGATGTCCGATCCAAGTAGTGTCTGTCTTTCGTCGAAGCGAGTAGGCGTGGGTGACGTAAATTCCCCTACCCGTAAGAACCCGAAGAATGCGAGCGTGCATGCTGACCACAGCATGATCTTATCATGGAGGTGATAGCCTGGGTGCTCTCGTAGCGTGTTCTTCAACGTTCGCATGATTTCAATAGTTATGGGCAGACGTTGCCGTGTCGCGTCCCCATGTTGACGTTTAATGCCTTGCAATGTTCGCCTTAGTATCAGATCGTCTGATATCACATCCCCGTACCCTCGTTCGATGTGCCCATTCAGGATGGCAGCTAGGTATACCTTTATCGTTTTGTACGCGAGGCTCTGCCTTGCTAGGTGCGTTACAAATAGTACAGCTGACCGCTGTGTCAGTGGCAGTGGTTGTATATCGTAAGTTTTGCAGAAATCTACATACCGAGTTTGGCCGGTGTGATATGTCTTTCTGGTCGTCGTGGCGATACTCAGTTTCATGTACTCCCTCGCATGTGTTGTGAGCCACTGTGTCTCGGCCGCGGTGGCAGGAGTGATTGTTCGTTGAGGCGTATGCTGGGTACGGCCGTTGCATGCTTGTCTGCTTCTGGTGCCAGCTGTCGGAAGCGGTCCATCTGTAAACGAGAGAGAGAATCAGCGATAGTGTTAGTAGTACCAGCAATGTGTCTGATCATGACGTGGAAGTTGCCTTTGGCTGCTGTGAAGAATATTTCGCGAACGAGGTGCATGATGCGGGGGCACGGCGTTGACCCTTTTTTCCAAATATTAACGACTGCTTCGTTGTCGCAGTGGAACATTATTCTTAGACGGTGCCATAGATGCCCCCAAATTAAACATGCTATATATATCGGGAGTAGTTCTTTCCATTGTATAGAGTAGTCAGTGTCATTGACGATGTGTCCGGCCATGGGTAGGAGAACCAGTGGCCCGCGTAGTATCCCCCGCACCCGAGGGTGGACGACGCGTCGGTGGTGAGGTCTATGTCGGGGGCAAAAGTCCAGGAAGATTGAAGCATGAAGGCAGACCCGTTCCAGGTAGGGAGGAACTCGCACCACCACTGAACGTCGCTACGAAAGTCGGTGGTGAGTGTGATGGTGGCTGCGAGTGTTTTGGTGGTCGTGCTGAGGTCGATCATGCGGCGTAGGAATATGCGGCCGGCAGGAATGCACTTACAGGCGAAACTGAGGGTACCGATCAGGGAGAGAAGGTCGCGCTTCGTCGCTGATGTACGTGTTAGCCAGAGTGGGAGGGTTTGGAGGAGGTCGTGCAATTTGTCCTGTGGTAGCCTGATAGACATGCGGACTGAGTCAAGCTCGACGCCCAGGAATGTTATGACGGGAGTCGGCCCTTCGATTTTTTCCTTGGCAGTGGGTACCCCGAGGTCCTTGCACGTTTGGAGCAATGTTGTCATGTTGTATTTGCAAGTTGAGTCATCTGGCGGTCCCACAGTGAGGAAATCATCGAGATAGTGAAGTAGGTCAGTGGTGGTAGCCCGATGACGCACGATCCATTCGATGGCATCTGCGAAGCGATTGAAGAGGTAAGGTGCCGAGCGGAGACCGAACGGTAGGACCCGGTCAAAGAAGTAGTGGCCCCGCCAGTAGAAGCCTAGGAGGTGCCAATCTTGGCGTCGGACCGGACAGAGGCGAAACGCGTGTTTAATATCGATCTTCGCGAGGAGGGTCCCGGGCCCGTATTTATTTACCATGGCAACCGCGTCATCGATTCGCGAGTACTTGAGGGAGTATTCCTCCTTCGAGATGTGATCGTTGACGCTGTCGGAGGTGGGGCGCGAGAGGTCCATGATGATCCTATGTCCGCCATTTTTCTTAGGCCGGATGCCGAGCGAGTTGACGACGAAGTTCTGGAGAGGAGGCTTGGTGAAGGGGCCAATTGTGTGACCGAGGTCGAGTTCTTTGGTGATGGCCATTGTAATGACATCAGGGTGTGCAAGGGTTGAGTTTGTATTGCGAACTCTACGAGGATGGTGAGGTCCTGTGAAGCCGAGTTCTACGCCGTGGGTGATGTCTGATAGGAGCGAAGTGACAAAGTTTTTATTTGGGTGATGGTGGAGAAGTTTCCTGAATTCGTGGACGTTGAGAGGCGTAACTGGTGTGATGTGGGGCACTACGCTGGGCTGTAGTGCCCTATTTGCGAAAGGGCAGAAGATCCGTGGTTCTGGATTCAGACGTGGTGTGGGTGTGCCCTGGGTGGTCTGGGGATCCGCATGACGAGCACATGTGTATTCGCTTGTACCTACACGGGGTTTGGCACTTGCCTCGGTTGAAGTCGCGGCAGATGGGAGGCGAGGCAGACTGATTAGGCCGTGGATCCGGGTTTACCCAGGTGTAAGGGTTGGCGGCACGACTTTTGCATTGGTGTGCGAGGTGGCCTCCTTCTCCACACGTGTGGCACGAAGGCAGTAGCAAGTGGGGTGACAGTGTGAAGTGGTGTGTATCCAGGTTAATGTTCGGTGAGGACCAGTCGCGAAGGCCGACATAGCGGGCTGCTTCTTGGCGAAATGCGCGATCGTATCCGAGCCAAGCCTCCGGCTTGTATGTATGTGCTTTGGAGACCATATAACGTAGGTAATTGAACAGGGGTATTGCCTCACTTGGAGAGTAGAATGAGCGATAAGCAGCGAAGATGGTGAAACATTCTAGCCATGTGTGGAAGTCTGTGACCTTTTTCCTTGTCTGGGATGTGTATGTTACAATGCCCTGTGAGTCCGGGTCGAAGGTGATATGAGTTTTTGCCAAAGTGTTATTATTGGGCTTCATTGAGTCCGGATGAAGGTCGGAAAATTCGATAAACTTACCCGGATTTGCGAGCGAATTAAGCATGGACTGGTCCAGGAATGGTAGGTGTAGGTGAGCTGGTGGAACAGAGGCCGGAAGCGGCGTGGTCGTGGCGAGTGTGGTGTCGGTGGACAGTTGGATTGGTGGCTGCTGAGCTATATGAATGTTCGACATGGGCGCCGCCATGTTGGACCGGATGTTGACATCGGAAGTCGGGCGTGCGCCCCCATCGGGTTGCAGTCTCCTTCCGGCCGACGAACTTCCGGGGTGTACGCTGGTAATGTTGACATCCGGATACGGTCCACTGGGTGGTAAAATTGACTGGAATGTGGGCGACAGCGTGGCAGGATTTGGTCGTATGTGGTCTGTACTCGCCTCCGAGGCTGGTGACAGGGAGAGCAGAGCCTGTGGACGGACGGGTTGGCTGTTATCGGTGGTCAATTGTGTGATGCCTGGGATGGTACGTGTGCGTAAGGCTATATCGACCCTCTCTTGGATGAGGGCGTCCAGTTGGGTCCGGCCGATGGTGATGCTATCGCCCATGGTAGCGTTCGTTGCCGTCGGTAGGCTTTTTTCCGATGACCGACGGTCGGGGGGGAGACCGGTTGAGCTGCTACTAGACTTGTAGCGAGCCGGCGTCTTGCGGGCTCTTTTTGGTCGTCTGCCGGCGTTGTTAGGCATAGTGTGGTGTAAGGTAGTAGGCTGAGGTAGCTGCAGGCTGAAGTCAAGTTGTAAAATGTTTGCCTAGGGTGATGGTGCTTGTGTTCACTGTGCGAATGTTAGCAGGAAGAGGCTGAGCGGGGATGGGAGTTAATATATATATTAATGTAATAGGAGAACAGTGTTTGGTATCGGATTGCATCCCGTGTATTTGATTGGAGTCATCCCCCCGGCATTAACCGCGATTATATGACTATGCTATAATCCCAACATATTTACTTTAGCTTTTCGAAGCTTGGAAATATTACCTCAGAGGTTATGAATAACCTAAAAGTTGCCGAAATAGAAAAAATCCAGATCTGCCAGGGGGAAGGATGCTCTCATCCCAGAGGTCACTCATGCATTAAACAACAATAAGATTCGCCAAAATTGGCTTTAAGAGTACAAAACATCCAAAGCTTCTAGGGGAGACCACCTAGGACCCCCGTAAGAGGTGGACATATCCCAGTATTCATCTCTTCCCCCTACCTGTCACTGTCTACCCCTACCTCATACTATCAAAACTTTATTTCAACTTTTCACAAACTGTGGGAGACAATTTGTATCTTGCAATATCAGTATGAGATCGAAATAATAACTAAATTTTCCTTTCAAGTTTAATCATAACGTACAAATATTTAGAAAGTAGAAAACTCAGTAATTATGATATGTATGAGATTTAGTTATGAGGCTTAATATTGTAGCCATGGTTACTTTTATTGACTATCTAGTTAAGGTTCTCAGCAATACATCACAAACCAATCTAACAATATGTGAACCTGAAATTAAACTCAACGTTTACAAAATCATTTTAAATCATGTCTGCTGTTGGCTTATGCAATAGTTCTTTGGCGTGCCCATTATATAAACACCATAGAACCAGAATCCATTAGAATGAGTGGCGGGGATGTATACGTACTTAATTATTGCGATGTAGGTGATATAACTCATACTCACCGTCTTCTATGGCATCAATGGTTGCTTTGTATTGTTTGTATGCTTTTATCAGTTGTTGCATCTTATCAGGATCACTTCCGTCCATGATAGCTTTCTTTTGACAATAATATAACGCCCTAAGTTCATCTATGGTCACCTGTTTCTCTTTTTCAACACGTTTTTGAAATTCTAGTTTCCTTTTTTCCTTGTCATTGCACAGCTTTTTTCGTTCCACTTCCAACTTCCTTTTCTGGTCCCTAAATTTTTCCTCCTCCACTTTAAGATTCTCTTCATCCTCAGGATGTTTTCGCTTCCTGTACACCATCCTAGGTCCGTCATCCTGTGTGTCCACTCCATAGTATTGCTTTAATTGGGAGATATGTTCATTTTCAATTATTGCTATCTTCTGTTTAATAGTCTTGATCCTTTGTTGAACGTGTACTTCTTCTTCTTCTTCTTCTTCTTCTTCTTCCTTGGCATCTATATTATGTTCAACCAATTGTACATCCACTTCTGCCATCAAAGCTGTAAGTATATTATCATACAATTATGAAAAAGTCACAAAGCAATGTATACTTTGTAAGCTTCATTCAACATCTATCATATTTAAATGAGCAAAGTCCCAACCCTTTCCGACGAGTACAAATTTTATGTCTCATTCCCTTCACACCCATCTAGATCAAGATTAAACTCTATAAAGCTTTGATAAGACCTCAACTTGAGTATGGAGACAGTGTATGATATCTGACAACAAAAACAGATAATCAAAGCACATAAAGTACTAATGGGTATCGCTTAATGAGATGTTAAAAAAAGTTAAGTCTGTATATGTAATAACTGTAAAGATCCAAAACCGGAGTTGAGGGTGGAACATCATTTTTCATTTAAAATAACTGACATGTTATCGATGACGGAGGCTTGTTATTTCCCGGGAATATAAATGTTAATTGTAAATTGGTGATCAATATTGAGATTAATTAACTTACTTGTCCCAGTCACAGTGATATGAAATGTTTTTTTCTATATTAATATTATGAACAGACATACACCCATTCACACACCTGATTCACAGAAGCTTACAACAGTGGTGTTGAAATATTACATCAGTTTTGTTCCAAAAGTTTAATTTTTTTTTTAAAAAAACACTTTTACAAATCAAGGGAAAATCTCATTTGCTTGCAAGAAAGTCATTTTTTATCCTAAGCTTGTATCAAGGAAACTAAGGACTGAGATACATACTACTAGGTAATTTATACTACTGACATCAAAATGTTTATGCTGACTGCCTAGCTAGTAGACTGAATTTTACCCTGTATTTTGTACAATTGCGTCTAAAATACTACCGGTAAATCTCGTTGCCAAAAATTTAATCACGATGTTGGATAGTAAAAATGTGCACATTATGCACACCCACACAGTACATCCGAATTGTTAACACTAATTCGGAAACCATTCCGGCAAACTGCTGGTACATCGTCATCAAGGGAAAGAAGTTGTCTTCCAGAAAAGACTGAAAAACAAATGCAAAAACATGTTAATATATAATTCACTAATATAACATGAGGAACATGCTGTTTTGAGATATTTTATAACATGCTACACATTGCATGCTTAGGTGTTTGTCTTAAGTGGTGTGCCGAGTTCGAGTTTTACAGCCATGCAGTAACGAATCACAGTAAACAACCTCAATGTGTGGGAAATCACAGAACCTTCAAAATGATGAGGTCCGATTACTGTTTTTTTTCTGTCCCAGAATAACTAGTCAATGTAACACATTTCCCAAACCTTTGACCAAGAGACAATCATGAATGAAACTGCCAGTCATAGACAAAATTGTTGTTATTGTTAGGCCTGTCGGAAATGGTATGTCAGGGCTCAAAGTTAACATTTTCAGTTAGGAGCATTTTGCCCCTAAGCTAATTTTTTAGGATCAAAACTAAAACCTTTAGAGCATTTTTGGAAACCCATGATAACTAAACTAAAATTATTTTTGAAAACACTCTGAAATTTAGAACTATTTCAAACATTTTGGCTTCAGGGGTCATGACCTTTTCAAGTGTTGCAGACTTGACATAGACTTCCATGCAGTGGGCAAGTTCAGTCTTCCGCCAAGGTTTCCAACTAGTGGGGACAAAAGTCCCTTGCTTGGTTGCAAAAAAGTGGGGTCATTTGGAAGGGAGTGGGGACAATTATTATGGTCTATGAAATCATATATATATTAAATTACACATATACTATTAACTACGTAAAAAAAATTCATTCATAACAACAGTTCCCAGTAAGCTGTCTTTTGAAAATAACGTACCACACACATTACACCTTAGAAAAAGAAGGCAATTAAAATTGTGTAATTTTAAGTCATTTCTTTAGAGTATTGACTATTGTTACGAAATACTTTGACATTTTAGCGCCCTCAGTGGTCACTTGTGGCCAGTCCTATATTGAGAAATGTAAAAGATCCCTGACTCTCAGGTACGGTTATCCGACTATTTGGGTATGTCAGTCAGTCGCTAGGAGGTGGAGACTTGGTCATGTGAGGTTGGTAACCATGGGCAACCACCCCTCCCATCTGGGGACTCTGGTTGAAGACGGCGTGCATGTGAACAGCGTATTTCTTGTGCTGGTGAACTAATCTCTTGCTTACCTCTATTTTCCTTCTATTTCGGTTAAAACCTATTTCTTTCATTGGGAAAATATTTCCTTGTACACCTCTGTGAGGAAGATTGTTGGTTTATCGAGTTGTTCTGGGGTTTTCTGGTTTCTTCGTTCAGTACAATTGGTGTGTTCTGCCCTCGCACACAGTCTAAACGAACGGCCCGTAACGAGGCATTCACGGTTATCGGAGGCCAGTTTGCACTACCGCTTACACTGGTTTTCAGGGGCATGTGGTGTAATATTTTATAGAGTTTACAACTTCAGGGTTTTTGGAGTATTTTCCAGATATTCGTTACAGAATATATATATGGTATATACAATTAGTGATACTTTTATGATATAACTAAGTTGTGTTTTACTTCAAATGGTGCTCTTAATGGCCTCCAAAAGGTGTTCATTTTTTAAAAAGCTCTTACCATGGAAGGGGGAACCCCCGCGCTTGTATAGCAGGCACGCACATGCGTAGCATGCACTTCTCACCCTACTTTGAAACTTACTGAAACCCCAAGGTTTAAAATTATATTAACTCTATTTCTAATATTGTACTTTATAATTAGCTGAATTAATGTATAATTTCACTCAATCTAAGAAATATCCTAGAACGTTTGGTTATTAAACCATGAATATTTTGCATGTCTATGAACAGACAATCATACTTCTCATAGGGTTCCTATCTAAAGAGCTTTATACATGTGAAGCAATGGTTTTGGGACAGCAATTTACCAGATACACTTAAAATTACTGTAAATGTAACAAGTAAAATTAACTATGCAGTGTGTGCTGTATTGTGCTTTGAGAATCTAGAGTGTCTTTTGCAAGAACAAGTAGAATGTTTCTTGTCAACAGATGTCGAGGGGTGGGGGGGGGGGTCAGTGTATTTTTTATTTGTCGGGGGGGGGGGGGGGGGTTGGATTGTTTTGTGGATGAACTACAATGGGGGTCACTATTTTTAAGTACAACACGAACAAGAAGTCACTGGCCCACCCCCGGCCGTAAAAACAAATCGCTCCCTAAGTTCTGTGTTTCGCAAATTCAGTGAGTAGTTCAGAGGTCACAACAGTCATGGTGGACAAAACGTGAAGATCGAGCAACTACGGAGTCAGTATAGTTTATCTTTCACGTTAGTTTACAAACGCAAACGATCAAAGTCGATTTTGCCGGCAGGGGAATTAAATGCACCAAAGGGTCCTACTCCAGATATTCTGATGCATCATAAGATATTTTTTGCGGGAGAGTCAGAGAGTCCTGTGTAGTCGGACGTACGACGTATACATATAAGTATCATTCTCACATTCCTACAAGCTGAGAGTGTGGGACAGCCAGTGTGAGAACAAATCAGTTTCACACTCTGTATCAATGCGCGAGTCAAATTTTGTTTTATAAACATATTGCTGATTGGTTTATTACGTTCTGTAGTCAGCAGGCGTAGGTATTGACTGATTAATAGAATAACGTGTATAATGTAGAACTGGAACTACATACATTCCAGCAGACGATAACAAAGTGAACGGGTTAATAATGTTGAAATTTACGCCGCACCGAAGATAATAAAATATTGGAGACGCATTTAGGTAGGATTCTCATGGGTTTTTTTTATGATCGGAGAATTTAAACCCCTCGGAACATATTGATTATTCACCCTTGGAGACAGCCCTTGAGGTGAAAAATAACTAGCGTAATGATCGAGCCATCACAGGTACCTCATTAATCAGGTACCAGTACCGTCACTTATACGCCGTGAGAGCTGTTTTCCTGCTTTATCCCCCAATGACCTTGAAAATGGAATGTAAACTTGATTTTTTGCGTGCATGTACATACTAGTAATTCATGCATTGGCAATATTCTATAGTTATGATGTTTGAAAGTGAACTATCGCATTGTGTGTCTCGAGCTCTGGTATGGTAACAATGGTTATATAACAAATTATATATATATATATATATATATATATATATATATATATATATATATATATATATATATATATATATATATATATATATATATATATATATATATATATAACTCGGTGAGTATCAATCTGCTAAGACAGTGCTCTATACCGCAGTGGCAGAGCGTAATAGTTTTGGTAGTACTGGGACTCTTTCTTGGGTGTAACTCGGAGTTTCACGCATATTGCGATCATCAGACACTCAGAGAGTGTCTGATGATCGCAATATGCGTGAAACTCCGAGTTACACCCAAGAAAGAGTTCCAGTACTACCAAAACTATATATATATATATATATATATATATATATATATATATATATATATATATATATATATATATATATATATATATATATATATATATATATATATATATATATATATAGTTTAAAACTATTACGCTCTGCCACTGCGGTATAGAGCACTGTCTTAGCAGATTGATACTCACCGAGTTTTATATATATATATATATATATATATATATATATATATATATATATATATATATATATATATTGCAACAATATTTACAAATTTAGCTTGTCTAGTACTAGTAGTGGTGTATAGGTCGATGAAGCCTTGATCTCAATATTATGTTTGGAATTAGTTTTTATGAATGTGAATTAAAGGAACTACGGTTTTATGGAGTTACACAAAACACACACAAAGTAAAGACGTCCTTTGTGTGAGTAATACTAATAACCTGGTTTTAAATTGTTTTCCTACAATAAAAAGAGGACATGAGAAAAAGAATCCCACACACCAATGGGCAGAGATGGAATATCTCACACTCGTTGGGGAATTTTTGTCTCACATGAGCCGCACAAATATTCCCCAACTCGTGTGAGATATTCAATCTCAGCCCATTGGTGTGTGGGATTCTATTACTCTCGCACTGAATATTCTTGAATCACCCTTAAAGAGCTAATAAATATGCTCATTGCCGAAATAATGGAATTTAAATACAATACTTACATTCTAAGATGTCCTTTGCAACTTGAATTCACACACATCAAGTTCTACATGTTTCGCGGTGAACAAGTCCATCGTAGTTGTCAACAAGTCCCCAAAAAGTATTTCTTGTAGTGACTACAAGTAGTTTAGTTTGTACATTATGTCGCAGGCTTTCAGTTCAAAAAGGACAACTATGGCATGGCCTTTAAGGCAATCAAAAAGATAAACTGACAACACCTGAAAGGGTTGTTCATTTTGTATCTATTATGTGTAGATCCTTGACAATTTAGCATTAGCATTAGCATTAATATTCTTGTTATCTTAATGATTTCAAAATAGGACGACATGGCTATTTGACCATGAAGATGAAGGTCAAGGTCAAAAGTCAGTGTGTCAATAGAAAGCTCATCATTTATAACCACGACAAAAGCACTTGAACAGGGTCTCTATATATTAAGCATCAAGAGTTAGTGACCAAAATGTGAATATTTATGACAAATGTGGCCGTCATTTTGCTGTTATCATTGGGGTTGTGAAACGAAGTGATATGTATATGCAGACTATAGCATCTGACATTTGTACAAGGTTTGGTTGAAATCAGTCCATGCATATCAGAGATATACATACACACTTTGACAATAATGTGGCTATTTGACCTTGAAGATGGAGGTTAAGGTCAAAAGTCAATGTGCCATTTTAAAAAGCTTGTCATAGATAACATTGGTGGCACTTGAATCTGTTAAACTTGATGAGTTATTCGGCGAAATGTGAATATTTACGACAAATATATATGACTGCTATTTTGCTGTTGTGAGAGTTGTAAAACCAAATGATGTGCATATGCCCTCTATAGCATTTGTATACAGGTAACCATCCATCACGGTTTGACTGCATGGTGGATGCAATGTCACCGATCACTTTGACATTATATGGCTATTTGACCTTGAAAATGGCAGTCAAGGACAAAAGTCAATGTGTCATTAAAAAGCTCACGATTGATAACATGGGTGAAGACACTTGAATGAGGTCTCTATCTGTTAAACTTCAAGAGTTATTGGGCAAAGTGTGATTATTTATGACATATATGGTCGCCATTTCGCTGTTGTCGTAACGTGCATATGCCCTCTGTAACACCTGACATTCGTACCAGGTTTGGTTGAAATTGGCACATGCATACTGGACATACAGGTGGACACAGAAAGCCTTTGGAGGCTAACAAAATTGTACCCAAAATTGTAAGTCTTGCACATGCGCAATATATTCAAAGCTACATATGGCACAAACATGATTGGTTAAAGCCTGACCTTCTTACTTTAGATCAATATTCATGAGCAATGCCTTTTTAGGGGATGTGGTAGACTATGTCTTGTGTAAGCACAAGTACACGCACGAACCATTGTGAAGTGAACAGAAATAAATAAATAAATTATGCAAGCCGACAGGAGACTTCCAACTTCCGACTTCCAACTTCCAACTTCCCCTGTCGGCTTTCGTAATAAATACCTTGATTGATGTTCCCCACTATTTAAAGAAGAAGTTGAAATAATTTGACTTGAAACGCCTTCTGCAGGCTGATAATGTAGGACAAAGAGGACATAACATTGTTACATTTTTACTGCGCAAAAACACTTACGTAGTACTTGGTTTGGTAGTAGATAAAAGAAAAAAATGCAGAATATTTCACCCAGTCCGAGATTTCTGGCATGATAACATTGGATACCACTTGTGCGCTACCCAAAAATGCAATAGAAAATGTACAGAGAAGGAGTACTTGCTATATCAATGATCTACACCATTTATTGTATGAGGAGAAGATATCAGTGCTTAATTTGCCAACTCTGGAGTATAGAAGATGGAGGGGAGATATGATACAAATAAAATAAACATAATTTATGTGACATTAGCCCCATCTACACGACACTAAAAATCCTACCTGAGGACACCTTCAAGAGGATTCCTGAAATCCTCCTGACTTCGTCCTATGTACTATCAGGACACTATTGATTAGACACACGCCTAACATTTATTAGCAGAACGCTGATTCTGTCTTTTGCTGATAATCTGTTATGCTGGACACTGTTTAGTATTTCTTATATTATATATTTGACCTTATTGGTGGGGACGACAAGCCATATTTGGTTTATTCATTTCCCTGAAGATTCCAGTAATTCCAGTAATCATATCGTTTTCATGAACATATCGCACTCCTTTTCTCTTAATGCCCCCTGCCATGAGGGCTGTTCATTCCCTTAGTCCCATAGTATGATATTGAACTAGTTGAAAACCAAGGCATATACCATCCCCGGCAGTAGTCTTTTTACAAGTGGTCAGACCTCTGAATATGAATATCTGTTGAATTTATTATTATATATAACATAGTTTGTTGGCATTTGACCTTTTGCTCCATCTAAAGATAATATGTACTGGCACTATTGAAGCCAAACTTGAATGATATTATGATTTGATATTTGGTTAAGGACCAAAATTCTAATGAGATTTTTGTAATAGAGGAATTGCTAACCATCCCTCTTGAATATCCTGAATCTTGCATCATGGGAAATATGATAAATATGAATCAATCAGTACTGTAAACAATTGTGATACATTGTTTGTAACCACAAATAATCTAGTCATGTTAACCATGACCATTGTAGGAAGTTTAATCTACTGATAGCTCCAGATTAATAGTGTTACCATAACTACAGATGATCCCATGGTCCTTTGCGTTTGGGAATGCACAGTTTGGATTGCAAGTGCTACATATTATATATAATTATATATATATATATATATATATATATATATATATACATATATACATGTTTAGTTTGGGTCCATGATTCATACATCACTTTTAAAGTACTTAGATACAACACAGTTATTTGACCTTCCATTATTGATTCTCGTACAACATACACAACCACATTACTGTTGGTTTTCTACCACTCACCAATACGAAACTTGCAGAATTATTATCCTTGTAGGTTGTGATGTTTATTTGCGTACATCAACATTTTATTGCAAACTTGAATAAAAAGTAATAGGCAGCTGTCCTTATGAGAGTTCTACTACATAGTTCGGCATCTTTCATCTATTTGTAACACGTGTCAGCTTCTGTAGTTAGGTAATTTTCTACTCAAGCTTCACATGGTAGAGACTACATTTATTCAAGGTATTCCCTTGTCTTCCTTTCCTATATGACAACCACTATGATTGTATATGGTGAAGCTTTAAAACTGTCAATAGCAAAATATGTTTTTATTCTCACCTTCATGTCTTCTAGACTTTTCAGGTAATTTCTTTGTCATCCAAGGTCGCCGTGGTTTATATTTGGCCGAGGTTTTCCCCTTCTTGGATGATTGACTTTTATCACTCTGTACCCTTCCTTTCTTTTTATACATTGCTGCTCTTGTAGATGGTTGACCGGGTGCCTTGGGTAGGTTTACTCTATCGGGAGGTGCCTGTGGTAGCGTTTCTTGTGATTGAACATCACTGACACTACACACTGGTTGAGGTGACATCTGTGACTGATTGTCATCTGATACAATCCCTGAATCTGAAGGCTGGCTCTCAACATTTCCAGACCTTGAATCTGCTAACAATAATTAAGACAAAGTCTTAGTATGGGTACATAAAACTAGGTATCAGTCAGTCTGTCTGCCTCTGCCTCTGTCTCTGACTCTGACTGACTGACTGACTGACAATCTGATTAAAATCCGATGTATTGTACACTTCGCGATATCTTTTGGCTTTTGCATTTACGGTTGTTTGTTCTTTAGTGAGTGCTCGTTACATCATAGACCCTACACATGTAGGGTGTAGGGTATATGGTGACATATATCTGACACACCACCTTACGAGTTCCCATACCAAATCTCGTCGCTAAGTGAATTCACTCAAAAATGAGAATGAATAATGTGCTGAAACATACGGGTACAGTTCTTTTTGAAAAGGGCACGAGCACAAAGCACAGACAACCCTCAAGCACAATAATGATACATGCCACATTGAAAGTAACTTAGTTGAATGTTTTTTTATAAGAATTAGAGAGAGAGAGACTCAGAGAGAGAGAGAGAGAGAGAGAGAGAGAGAGAGAGAGAGAGAGAGAGAGGAGAGAGAGAGAGAGAGAGGGAGGGAGGGAGGGAGGGAGGGAGGGAGGGAGGGAGAGAGAGAGAGAGAGAGAGAGAGAGAGAGAGAGAGAGAGAGAGAGAGAGAGAGAGAGAGAGAGAGAGAGAGAGAGAGAGAGAGAGAGAGAGAGAGAGAGAGTTGATACATTCCTACTCTGACATTACCATTTGTGTTCTGGTATTGTTAGAACTGATGATTCCATAACTATGTATGGCTTTCCTGTACATTTTTACATGTAAATTATGCCATCCGATCGGACCGTTTATAAGATATATCCAAATACCAGGTTAGAGTTCAGTCAACTGTTAGTGATTGCTGAGTATACATCAGTAAGTAGAATACTGTGAGCACCTTTTAATATGAATTAAGAAATAAATTACATCCCAAAAAATATATAAACTCAACTTGCCACCCTTTATGGCACTTCAAAGTGGGGATGGTCAAGAAAAGTTTTATTGTACAAATTAAAAAAAATAAAAATGCAGAAGTAGACAAATAATATGACACAGAGTAAACTTTGAGTTGAAGCAAAATGACAGAGTGAACTTTGAATTCAAGTAATATGACACAGAGTGAACTTCTACACAATAAATAGGAAATACTATATAATGTATAAATAAATCAGTTCAGTCTTTACCCAAGCGTTTAATGTATTGACATTTATTGAACTGGCCGTTGAGGGCGCAAATCCTTCAATACTGCTATGCCTCATCAGCTATAAAGTGGGACGACAGCTACATTTTATTACATTTTGAATTATTTCATATGTAAACTCACCAGGTGTGATTTCCTTTGACATCTGATGTAGTTTTACCATAAATGGATCAAAGATGGACCGTTCCTGCTCAGGTTGATCTTGACTACCAACATCACTAAGTGGTTTTGATTCAGCCATATTTCACTATACCTAGACAAATGAGATAGAGGAAAACCTGTAAAACTTGTTCCTAAGTACACATGTACTTTCAATAGTCGACTTACACCACTGAGCAAATAGCCTGTGAGTTTGTTCGAGTAATTAGCACTTTACTTATTAATGCAAAGTTGGTAAACTCTGATAAGACAGTGATATCAGTAGAAAATGGGAAAAAAACAGTGAGAGGAAACAATACAATGTAGTTAGGGAGTGTACAGTTTTAACTTCCAGGGGGGGGGGGGGGCGGAGGATTTTCAGGGGGGGCCACCAATTTTTCTTCATATCGCCATCATAATATGATGGCGATATGAAGAAAAATAATTGAAATAAAGAGAAAATAACAAAATAATATTAGAAATCTGAAAAATCACAAGAAGAAAAGTAATTATTTGTCCTTTTCCCTGTGGTTAACGTAACGGTTATAAAAGTTGTTGATTAATGGTAGAATTGTGTACAATCTGACATACTGGTGTTTGACCCTGTTTGACCTTTAGGATTTATTGATTCATTTTCAAGTGTTTCACCAAACATGACTATGGCAGGTCGCACTGCTAGGTCGCTGTCCTCACCAGTCTTCCATACACGACCCCTTCATTATGTGAGTGTAATTTGTAAAAATATCAGTGATACCCTAACTGACTAAGTAATAGATAGTCAACTTGTTCGGGAGGGTTATGTGGCAACAAACGAGGTTTTTGGCACATAACCCTACCGAACAAGTTGTCTATCTTACTTGCACTATGGAATGATTGGATATATAGGTAACACCCCTAAGAAAGAGTGGGTTATGGCTCCATATAACCAACCGAAATCAAGGCCTCTGATTGGCCAAGTCAGTCCAGCCGTAGTATAAGGGATGGTCGGTCACACATCTGATCAATAAACAAACTTCTTTCTTTTAGGACAAACCGCCCCCCTGCCCCTTCCCCTCTACATGATCATTCTCAAGTTTGACATCGACACGTTTATATATGATGTAAATCATGATGAAACTTGTGGCAGTCACACCACTATGATCGATGCAATGTAAAAACATGATCATGGTAAATACATTATATAAAATAAACCCAGCACAGTACATCATATTAGCAGGAGATTTCAATCAACTTATCAACATCTCAGTGGTAAATACAGAATCTGTTATCATTGAAACCTTGAAAGTTTTCAAAATTTGGTTAGAAGTGTCAAAATGAAGTTCAGTAATTGCAGTGACACCAGACCCCCCTCTCCCCTACACAAAAAACGAAAGAAGTTCGCTTATTGAGCTTGTGTGACAATGTGCGATCATCTCTAAGGTGTGTGCCTACGCATTGGTATACGTTCGTCTTGTTTATCACTATGTTTTACATACTATTTATGACGTGTTATGAGTGACATACACTATACATGCAGTTGATAAAATCAACATAACAATGGGTATAGTACAATTCTGATACAAAAGAAATATATAATATCAATATGAGGCACCTATGTTGTCATGACAACATGGTACAGTGTATTATAAGAGTTACAAACTATTACTAAACTGTTAGCGTTCGTGTGATTGGTCGGAGGGCATGGAGCAAGTATTTAAACTGAATTCAAATACCGGGATGTTGCCGATAATTAACACATATGAATACTGCGATGGAAATGGTGGAAATTGATTTTTAAATCACCGAAATTTGTAGTCCATGTGAGATGAAAGCCGGTAAAAATTTTAGCTGAATCGAGAAGCCGGAGTCCTGTAAATTACGTATACTGAGTGTTTATTGTCATTTAAGATTGATTTGGGTGTTTTTTGAGGCTTGAAAAGAGGGACAGAGAAAGACCTTGAGTGAACCCTTGTGTTTTTTATAGTGATGGGTACAAAAAACGTATCTAGGTATACCCCCACGAGTATCTGTTTATTTGCTGGTTTATTTAATTATTTCATTTGTCCTTTACTTGTCGTTCGTTTGCTTGTTCATTTGTCATTTATTTGATAGTTTATTTATTTATTTGTTTGTTTTGTTTTGTTTCGTTTTGTTTGTCACACGGTTCCTGGGTGCCCTGTGGATGAGTGTGGTCATATCATATAATTCCAAGAAACGCTAGCTCTGTTGGTAATGGCAACATGGTAGTTACACACCATTACAATAATTTGTTGTATAAGTGTGATTTTATTAAATTTTATACTCCTAAGAATTTAGCGATACATTCATATGATTTTTCTTTTGAATTCTGTTTTGTTTTTGTCTTCAAGTATAAAAAGTTGACAGCGTACAACCGATCCTCAACTTCTATTACCATGTCAGATAACTGCCAACACACCAGGTCTAGTCTACTATATATTAAATTTGTATTTTTGTCGTTTGTTCCTCTAGTCTGGAAGACCATTAAAATAAAACTTGTATGTTGACATTCCTATAGGGTCGATGTATGGCTTACAGATACTGTAGAGTTTGTCAGACCCTATTGTGCGTGTTTTGGGACGAGAGTAGTCTACAAGCCACTAAATGGAAGTATGTCCGTAAATTGTTTCACTGCAAAGTCACCAAGTATGCAGGAAGTGTGGTATTCCCCTAATGTACACCAATGCACAACCTAGTGTACCACACATCCTGACAATACACGTGAAGGGTCTAGGGGTCACTTTGATACAATGAAACACTGGTAATGTGTTGGTTTTTATTGGCATGTCATACATATGATAACATCTCAATCCAACATGTATTTTGTTGACTGGAGTAAATGGGAATAATTTTCTATTTTGATAATTCTCCTTCACACTTATTTATATTCAGAATTAGATCTGACAAATAATACCCTTTACATATCCCACTGTACAACTACCACTGACGAATAGTCCACGGTATATTTGACTGTACACGGTGAGGTACGATGAGGTCAAATGAGGTCAGCAGACCTGTCAATCATAGTTTAATATTAACTGTAAGTAGACGACTCGGATCTGTAAACTGTAATATAATTGGTTAGTGGACTAATATAACGAGTGAATCCATCCTTAATTGTGATTGGTTAAGAAATTAGGTCATTAGCAAATGATGATGATTGTTTTATCAGATATTGTGTTTTATAGATTGAATATAACAGTTAGTGTAATTGGTCGGCTAGTTAAAAGTGTATAGATGTGTGGACTTGGTTAAATAACTTACGAGTTAACTTTATGAAATTCTATGGTATCCAGGATCTTCTATGGTATCTGGGTATAGACGTGGAGTGCCTAACTAGACACGACGCTGCAAAATTCACCCACGAATATAGAATCGAATTTACCTTTAAAGACAAGGATCTATGATACTCACATTGACTGCCAAATACCAGCATTCGAGTTCCAACCATCAAAACACGTGCGAACACACCATGAAATCCCTTGTGAATTACACACGTTTATTCCGGAACACATGTTTTCCTAATACTAGCACCTGCTGTCACCATATACCTCTCAATAAACCCCGTAAAAACTGGTAAATACGTTGCCGAGCTGCTCACAACGGTAAGTTCAAATAAGCGCCATAAACTAAAAATAACTTTCTGACTATAACCGAGAGAGGGCGCTATAACATTTAATGAAGTGAATGCTTAGAATTAACAGTAGCTTTGAAATCGGGCGTCTCTGCACTGGGACCTACGTAGATTGTAAGATACGTCGTGTTGTTCAGTCCTATCAGGCTTCTTAATGAGTGCTCACTGCACTGGTAGCGTGGCACGAATGTATGTATCTTACAGACTAGAACTAACGTCAATCTCAGGCACAGTCAACGAAGTTGTTCATGCCCCAATAACTGTTCATACACCATTTTTCGGGGGGGGGGGCGATTTTGTACTGAACAGCGGGCAGGAAAACAGCCATTATTATAATAACGAGTCATATATATTATTGACATTAAATTGATATACATGCATTTCTTCAACAAATTATATGTTGTGTATTAGTACTATAATTTATATACAGTTTTACAGGGACAGTTTTATCATAAACTTAGTAATTTATGAGGTAGTAAATTTCTTTGACGATTTGTAATAATTAATCTACAGAAAGACGATGATAGTCATTTCACAGTTTTGACATAAATCAATAAACGACATGTTTACCATAGCTATGTCAACAATTGCAGACAAACCACAGTCACTTGTGAACTAATATTCCATTCCAGGATGGTGATATTAATATTCTAGTCTAGGATAATCATTATATACAAAATAATTACATTACTATGGATATTTACGATATTCAAAAATACTGGTACCGTTACCGGTGACTGTTGTGGTGTTTATTTCGCATCTAGTGTACACCTAATACCTTCACAAATCCACAGCAGCATCAACAAGTCAATACCATACAGACTCGGAACAAATTGTGCTGAAGTGTGCTAACTTTTAACCATACAGACTCGGAACAAATTGTGCTAAAGTGTGCTAACTTTTAACATCACAGTGTGGTATGGCAATTTGAGTGTTAAAAATAGAACCAAACTGGCAGGAGTTGCAAATTTGGCCGGGAAAATAATTGGTAAAAACAGAGTCAGCTCTATGACCTCTACAAACTCCGTTGGCACGAAAGCCCAAGGAATTGTTAGTGATATCTGACATCCTTTGTACTCGAAGTTCGATTTGTTACCTTCAGGAAGACGATATAGAGTACCTTTAACTCGTAAGAACATTTAATAAAATCATTTATACCAAGTGCAATAAGCATTCTGAACTCAGACCTGTGATTTTAAACTTCTGACATTTTTGTTTTAAAGATCTACACTAAATTCGAAGAATACTTTTCATATTGGAAGATTGTAACTGTGTTTGTGTTACTCTTATCATTTTAGTGTGTATATATATTTTAATGTGCCTTTTATATTTTGGTGAAGCGAAAGGAAAATTTCCGTAAATGGACAATAAAGTTCTATTCTATTCTATTCTATTCTATTTATAAATTCATGATATGGCATTGCAGACTTTGTTACTACATAGACAATGCTAATGTCACAAATGATACATTTATTATATGACATTGAACGATGTGTAAGCACGTAGGCCATTCAAATGTCACAAATGATAACTTTACAATATGGCGTTGGTGGATGTGCTACTACAAGTCAAAGAGAAAAAATCAAAAGCCCCATCAGGAGTACGAGATACAAGGATAGACACACACAACAACTTAAGGAAGTGGGTAAAATCAAAATGCATGAACTAGTGCACCAACGCATGGACAAAGCCAACGAGTATGCAGGAAGAGTGATTTTCCCCTAATATACACCATGCACTACGTAATGTATCACACATCCTGACAATAACACACTGCATCTGAAAGGTGCAAAGCAGCTAGCGTTTCCAATCAGCCAATGCATGGTTGCCGGAGAAAAGGTCCGAGTCGAAAATTAGAATCCATCCTTATAAACAAGAAACACAAAATGCTATTGAATAAACAAGAACAAGGACAAAACATTCAATCTATAAATAAATGGTAACAACAGCCGATATCATATAGGATAATTGCCGTACAAATTACACAATTACGGGACACAGACTGTAAATCCAACAATGTGTATGACGTACATGGCGGCGAGTGTGGTCATATCATCCAATTCCGAGAAACGCTAACTCAGTTGCTAATGGCAACATGGTAGTTACACACCATTACAATAATTTGTTGTATAAGTGTGATTTTATCAAATTTTGTACTCCTAAGAATTTCGCGATACGTTCATATGATTTTTCTTTTGAATTCTGTTTTGTTTTTGTCTTCAAGTATAAACAAGTTGAAAGCGTACAACCAATCCTCAACTTCTATTACCATGTCAGATAACTGCCAACACACCAGGTCTAGTCTACTATATATTAAATTTGTATTTTGTCATTTGTTCCTCTAGTCTGGAAGACCATTAAAATAAAACTTGTATGTTGACATTCCTATAGGGTCGATGTATGGCTTACAGAATACTGTAGAGTTTGTCAGAACCTATCGTACGTGTTTTGGGACGAGAGTAGCCTACAATTCAGTCACCATATAAAATGGACGTGGTATGTTCCATTGCAAATCAACTCACCTGTTGTTAGACTTGGTTGACGACTGTGACGTAGTACATATATATGGAACTGCAGCCTCGCTTTCACTTTCTACTACTTGTCTTGTGTTTCAAGGTAGAAGCTTAAAAGGTCATGGTTGTTTTTTGAACTCTATAGTCTCCAAACAGACGTCCGCAGGTGTGGTCAAAAATGGCGACGTAAAAAATGTCATATGACACGTAAAAGGTCTAGGGGTCATTTTAACAAAATGAGACACTGGTAACGCGTTTGTTTTTTATTGGAATGTCAAAATACGATAACATCTTAATCCAACATGTATTCGTTGACTGGAGTAAATGGGAATATTTTTTTATTTTGATAATTCTTATTTATATTCAGAATTAGATCTGACAAATAATACCTTTTACATATTCCACTGTACAACTACCACTGACGAATAGTCCACGGTATATTTGACTGTACACGGTGAGGTCAACTGAGGTCAGCATACCTGTCAATCATAGTTTAATATTAACAGTAAGTAGACGACTCGTATCTCTAAACTGTAATGTAATTGGTTAGTGGACTGATATAACGAGTGAATCCATCCTTTATTGTGATTGGTTAAGAAATTAGATCGTAAGCAAATAGTGATGATTGTTTTATAGCATATCATGGTTTTTAGATTGAATATAACAGTGATTGCAATTGGTCGCCTACTTACACGATTTGGTTTTAATAAGTCACACAAGTTAACTTCTTTCAATTCTTTCGTTTTATCACTGAGCTCAATCTCCGGAATAGTGAACGGAGCTGTTCATTCGAACATCTGTTCGTACAAGATTTTTCAATGGAAGGAATTATTTTGCATAGTCAGCGGGAGTGGAAAACAGTGTATATGTATTAGAAATAACAATTATTGAAGAAAATTGTATTATGACTCATTTTATTTATCAAAGTCGGGGTTTGCATTTCAGCAATGAGCGAATTTTTTCGCTATCATATATACCTTTGTGTTGTCACCCTCCTATCACCAGTAACCGTTGTGTTGCTGATTAATGACCATAGAGGGCGATACCTTCAATTTCGTTGGTCAGACACAAGAAATATTAAACAAGTGAACTCTAACTATAAGTTGTAATTTGCATTGAGTTGGTTTGTTAAAGTAAAAATTACAAGTCAATATAGCTTTTTATCTGTGGATACATTGATAGTTATTACCCGTCCTATATTAATAGTTCATTGATTTGATCGTAGAGGGCGCTATTTTTATTTTCGTTGTTCAAATATAAGCTACCCGAACTACAAGATATCATTTGAATTGAGTTGGTTTGTTAAAGTAAAAATTACAAGTCAATATAACTTTTTATCTGTGGATACATTGATAGTTATTACCCGTCCTATATTAATAGTTCATTGATTTGATCGTAGAGGGCGCTATTTTTATTTTCGTTGTTCAAATATAAGCTACCCGAACTACAAGATATCATTTGAATTGAGTTGGTTTGTTAAAGTGAAAATTACAAGTCAATATAGCTTTTTATCTGTGGATACATTGATAGTTATTACCCGTCCTATATTAATAGTTAATTGATTTGATCATAGAGGGCGCTATTTTTATTTTCGTTGTTCAAATATAAGCTACCCGAACTACAAGATATCATTTGAATTGAGTTGGTTTGTTAAAGTAAAAATTACAAGTCAATATAGCTTTTTATCTGTGGATACATTGATAGTTTATTAGTCGTCCTATATTTAAGGAGCCATAAGGTTGATGAATGTGTATTTATTTTGGATTTTTTTTTATTCATAAAACAACTCTACTATGTTTCTCTACTTGAAAAAAAAAAAGATTGTGAAACAACATATACCAAGTCCTTGTTTGTAACCCGAAAAAGCTAGAAAACGTCTGAAAAGTTTCTTATTGTATGTACAATAACAAACATTTTACAGATTTTTTTTTTTGGCAATTTATAGAGTTACAAACAAGGACTTTGTATTTGTTGTTTCACATTCTTTTTTCAAGTAGAGAAACATAGTAGAGTTGTTTTATGAATAAAAAAATACCCATTTGTCATCCATACGGCGACTTTAATAGTAGATTATTGACATGTGTATTATTTCATCTCTTTGTTCCATTGTAGTTTGCATTACGTGTCACTCTCCCCTTCCCCAGTGGTGTTCATCTGCAGTTTCCCAGTGTCTTTCTGGAAAAACAAAACAAAGTAAAATGTATAGAGTGATCATGATAGGCACAGTAAGAGTAACGTGATATTGTATTTGGTGACTTATTACATTCTTAGACAATTTAATTGTCACTAATTCAAGTCAATCTAAAGTCAATACTGATTCAAGTCAATCTGAAGTTCATAAAATAAATTACTGATGATAAACCATCCCTTTATACCAATCTATTCGGAGTCTTACAGTAATACTTTCAACTTACTTAAGTCTATTTTCATTTATAAAGCTTATCATTTCGGCACTCCATCCATCCACTCACCCATCCATCCATCCACCCACGTGACCCACCCACCCACCCACCCAATTAGTCAGCCAGCCACCCATCCATCCATCCATCCACCAATCAATCAATCAATCAGTCATATTTCTTATACACTTACGCTGTTACAAGTAAACGACAGCAGTTTCTCGTTGCCTAGCGACGTGCCATGGTGATGGATAACAAGTACTCCTGATATTCTTCCATATTCATCATAATAAAGATCTAGTTTTCCATGACCAGGAATACATGGAATGGCAGGATCAACACTAAAACGACATGGATTTTTACAAAAATTACCAACTCCTATTCTCCGCTGAAATTGTTCCGATGTAATCTGCAACGTCACAACCCTGCCAGGTAGGGTACATGTAAATTTGTCATCCTCGTTCAAGGAACATTCTCCAAACATGGGATTGTTGGTTATCGGGTCCACAAATATAACTTTACCAGTAATTCCCGTAATTTCATCCATATTGCTTATTTTATGTGGAATAGTATTTCGTCTTTTGGCGGGAAAAGAGGTCGTCAAAATGAACCCTGGAAGTGAAATAATAAATCAAAACAATAGATTTACCAGTCTAAAATGTAGGTGCTACATATAACAGTATCCGAAATTAATATTGAGTATTATCCCATTAAAGTGTCTGTGACTGTAAGCACACATTAGTGTTTGATCGAGCCACTGCCCGTGCAACTTTTCAGGGGTACGTGTACGCGCATGCACTGAGCTACATTTTCGTCTGTCTGTGTTTGTGTTGATGAAATTGTACCAGAATTTAATGCAATGCACGTGTTTACCTTGGCCGAAGACGACCGCTGATTCAATCCGAAGAGCGCTGATTTAATCCGAAGAGCGATTTGTCATCTTCGGCCACAGCATACATGTGTTGCTATAAAGTTGTACCAGAGATATACATCTACATTGTAACCATGTTGCAGATGCCAAGATCATTGCACGTCTCCCCACACAACGCGGCCGTGTATTCCTTTACGTGCAGGGGTTCGGGGTGTTGCACGGACTAGCTACTCACTCTCGATCAGGTACCTGACAACCGTACCCTTGGCATTAAAAGCGGTGAAATCCTTCTATGTTACTGACTACGTTTAGTGTTTTTACTACAAAACCATTAAAATATGTATTTCCATCATTTCGCGATGAATATCTTCTTTGAAATGTAACAGACAAAACAAGACAACGTATTAAAGCTACGTCGTCTCACGCAAGGCATTTTAGAACCGAAAAATCGTCTACAGACGAACGTCACAAGTTACCCCCCCCCCCCCTCGGTCCAACCAGGCCTAGCACGTTTACATATCAATACACACTTGTCCCTCCTTATCGTGTACATGTGGTGGCCACGTACGCTCGTATTCATTACTTTTAGTAGAGTCTACTTCGAATGAGTACGTAAAGTATTTATTAGACCGTTGCCTTGTTGAGATTCTTCAACGACTATTTTAGCAAATCCAAACGCTATAAAATATTACATTTTGATTACCTATTGTCCCGACAAAGGTTGCAAATATGATTCTTTTGATAAATAAAAAATGTTTTAGAGTCATATTTTTTTCAGCAAAAGAGTCTCATGTTCTGTCAGATTTTCACGACACATGCTGACATGTCGTCAACTCTGTCTGAATCACGTGACACAAATTGGCATTCATGCAGCGCTGACCGTTTGACCCTATTTGGGGCGTCTTCTCGTGACGTGCCGAGAGCATAGCATAGTCTCGTTACCGAGTCAAATAAATACATTTGGCAAAAAGTTTGAAAATATCTTCTCTTCCTTATAAAAATAATTCTCTTTGGTTATGTGTACAAAAGTTTGAATCTCCATTGATACACAAACTGGAAAATTATAAATTTAAAGTAGCAAAATTATTATTTTGTTATTCAACAGAACACGGGTAAACCATAGACAGTGGTCTCCCCTCCATTGTCTATGGGTGAACCAACCACTCGCTTGTCTCTGCCAACGAGACTATGTGTATGTGAGCAATGTATAAAGTACTGAATGTAAACATTGTTGAACCCATTATTGTAAAAAAAAAGAGACGAGTTCAAAGTCGAACGTTTTAATCAATGTGGTATTGTTACTGATGCTATTGTTGTTGTTGTTGTTGTTGTTGTTGTTGTTGTTGTTGTTGTTGTTG